>NC_092087.1:100146094-100148098 GCF_045679555.1 Salvelinus alpinus
CTCTCATCCCTCACTACCCCTCTCTCCCCCTCATCTCTCATCCCTCACTACCCCTCACTACCCCTCTCTCCCCCCCATCTCTCATCCCTCACTACCTCTCTCCCCCCCTCAGCTCATCCCTCACTACCTCTCTCTCCACCATCTCTGCATAGTTTGTTGTTTAATGAAGCCAAGTCTCCTCTCCCCTCCAGGAGTCTCCCTCAGCTCATCCCTCACTACCTCTCCTCCCCCTTCATATCATCCCTCACTACCCCTCTCTCTCCCCCTTACCTCATCCCTCACTACCTCTCTCTCCACCATCTCTGCATAGTTTGTTGTTTAATGAAGCCAAGTCTCCTCTCCCCTCCAGGAGTCTCCCTCAGAAGATGTGGGGTCACTTGTGGAGGATGTCCTCCCAGGGTTTTGCCTTCGCCCTGTTCTGGCCGGTGATCCCTCAGTTTGTGTGTAACTGTCTGTTCTACTGGGCTCTGTATTTCAACCCCATCATCAACATAGACCTGGTGGTGCAGCAGCTAATGCATCCTGACACACAAGGGCCGTGAAGGACTGACCTGTTCCCTACGTAGTGCACTACTTTTGACCAGTGCCCCTATGGGTAGTGCACTATATAGGGAATAGGTACGTAAGAGCCATGAGTGAGGAGGTACCGTTTAAACACAGGATGTGTCTTTTTAATGGCTCCCTATTCCCTTTATAGTGCACTACCCATAGGGACTCTGGTCAAAAGTAGTGCACTATGTAGGGAATAGGGTGCCAAGTGCCATAAATGAGGAGATACTATGGCCTGCCTCCCAAATGGGGCCCACTGTAAAGGGAATAGGAAGCCCACAGTATCATAGCAACAGGATGGATGCCATCGTAGCCCACAGTATCATAGCAACAGGATGGATGCCAGCGTAGCCCACAGTATCATAGCAACAGGATGGATGCCAGTGTAGCCCACAGTATCATAGCAACAGGATGGATGCCATCGTAGCCCACAGTATCATAGCAACAGAATGGATGCCAGCGTAGCCCACAGTATCATAGCAACAGGATGGATGCCAGCGTAGCCCACAGTATCATAGCAACAGAATGGATGCCAGCGTAGCCCACAGTATCATAGCAACAGGATGGATGCCAGCGTAGCCCACAGTATCATAGCAACAGGATGGATGCCAGCGTAGCCCACAGTATCATAGCAACAGGATGGATGCCAGCGTAGCCCACAGTATCATAGCAACAGGATGGATGCCAGCGTAGCCCACAGTATCATAGCAACAGGCAGCCATCTGTGAGCCAGACAACCCAATGTCTTAATGTGTCTGCGTCTCAAATAGCTCACTATTCCCTATATAGTGCACTACCTTTGACCAGGGTCCGTAGGAAGCCTCATAGGGCTCTGGTCAACAGCAGTGCACTATATAGGGAATGGGTTACCATTGGGAACGGAGACCAAGTTCTATATAATATTGGATGGTTTCTCCTAATGTCTTAATTAAAATGGTATATTTAAGCAATAAGGCCAGAGGGGGTGTGGTATATGGCCAATATACCACGGCTAAGGGCTGTTCTTATGCACGACACATCGCGGAGTAGCCTAGTGGTTAGAGCCTAGTGGTTAGAGCCTAGTGGTTAGAGCCTAGTGGTTAGAGCCTAGTGGTTAGAGCCTAGTGGTTAGAGCCTAGTGGTTAGAGCCTAGTGGTTAGAGCCTAGTGGTTAGAGCCTAGTGGTTAGAGCCTAGTACTGCCCCTGAACAAGGCAGTTAACCCACTGTTCCCCGGTAGGCCGTCATTGTAAATAATAATTTGTTCTTAACTGACTTGCCTAGTTAAATAAAGGTTAAATATATAAATCAAAAACCACAAACCTCTGAGGAGCCTTATTGCTGTTATAAACTGGTTACCAACATAATTAGAGCTGTACATATAAATGTTTTGTCACACCCGTTGTATACGGTCTGATAAACCACAGCTGTCAGCCAATCAGCATACAGGACTGGAACCACTCAGTTTATAAATATAT
>NC_092087.1:100148198-100203198 GCF_045679555.1 Salvelinus alpinus
ATGTATGTATATATATAATGAGGGTAATTCATATTGAAGGGAAGAGGTTGTGTGTTTGTCTGTTATGGTGGTCAGTGGTAATAACTGTAATAACCCTGTTCCTGGAGAGCTACCCTCCTTCCTGGAGAGCTACCCTCCTTCCTGGAGAGCTACACTCCTTCCTGGAGAGCTACCCTCCTTCCTGGAGAGCTACCCTCCTTCCTGGAGAGATACCCTCCTTCCTGGAGAGATACCCTCCTTCCTGGAGAGCTACCCTCCTTCCTGGAGAGATACCCTCCTTCCTGGAGAGATACCCTCCTTCCTGGAGAGCTACCCTCCTTCCTGGAGAGATACCCTCCTAAAACCTACAGGATGGTATCTCTCCAGGAACAGGGTTGGAGATAAAACCTACAGGATGGTATCTCTCCAGGAACAGGGTTGGAGATAAAACCTACAGGATGGTATCTCTCCAGGAACAGGGTTGGAGATAAAACCTACAGGATGGTATCTCTCCAGGAACAGGGTTGGAGATAAAACCTACAGGATGGTATCTCTCCAGGAAACAGGGTTGGAGTTAACCTACAGGGTTGGAGAGCCCTGCCCTATTCACACAGCGTGTCAGAGTTGGAGTGATGATCTAGAGTCAGATTCCCTCCCCGTCCATATAATCTCATTCATTATGATTTAAATGATGATCCATAATCGTATTGATTGATCTCAAAACTGGTCCTAGATCAGCACTCCAACTCTGAGAACCTTAGTGAATACGTGCCCAGGTTCTTGTTAGTTTTATTCTCTGTCTGCGTCCCGAATGGCACACTGTCCTATTCCCTATATAGTGCAGTATGCACTATATTTGACCAGAACCTCTGGTCAAAAGTAGTGCACTATGTAGGGAATAGGATGCCACAACATTCTGTTTCCATGGTGATGTGGAGCTAGCTCAGCTTGTCTCGTTGGAAGGCAACACATATAATGCCTTTTTACTTAAACAAAAATAAATAGTTACGCACTTGAGTTTCAGATGGTAATAGTAAATAATAACAAGTTCTACTTCCTGCATTCAGAAAGAGTTGAAACATGGCGATATCCAACTGTTGTCATTTTCAATTTTAAGGTAATCACCTGTTTTGAGGATTCGTCCCAAATGGCACCCTCTTCCCTATGTAGTGCACTACTTTTGACCAGGGCCTAGAGGGTAAGCCATATGGCTTTGGCCAAAAGTAGTGCACTACATAGGGAATAGGGAGCCATTTGGGATGAACGCTAGGACAGGTGAGACTCCATTGTTTAACATAAAAGGGCTATCGCTTCATTGGTCCCGCTCGTGTAACCAATGGCCTGAAGGATGTTTTATGTTTGTATGTGACAAAATGTTTAAATGTTTTCAATTGTCAATTTGTTTAATTGTTCATGAATAGGTTCATTCTTTGCGGTGTTCTGTCCCACCTGTCCTGCGGTTGGTTGTGGCTAATTGCGTAGATTTAATTATTAAATATCTGTCTTTTTTTCATTTTTTATTCTGATTTATTTTTTTAATTTAGAGGAATTCCACCACTTTTCCGTAAGTAGTGGTCTATATAGGGGCGGCAGGGAGCCTAGTGGTTAGTGTTGGGCCAGTAACCGAAAGGTTGCTAGATTGAATCGAGGTAAAAATCTGTCGTTCTGCCCCTGAACAAGGCAGTTAACCCACCGTTCCTAGGCCGTCATTGTAAATAAGAATTTGTTCTTAACTGACTTGCCTGGTTAAATATAAGGGATGCCATTTGGGACAAACTAAGTTGTATACTGGAAGATGATGAATATGAGGTTTAACAGTGGTGGAATGTCCCTTTAATTAAACTGGTGGTGCACTGTGATTCTCTCTGATGTGTTACCATGGTGAGGGTGCACAAGCATTTTGCTACACCCGCAATAACATCTGCTAAATATGTGAATGTGACAAACAACATTTCATTTGACTGATTCCCTCTGATGCTGGGTTGTTATGGTTTCTTAGACTTAGCAAACAAACAAATTAATAAAATACTTTTATTTTTATTTTAAGAATGGGATGAAACTTTGTTTGTTCCAAAGATTTTTCCTACAGATGAAATGAGATTATTGTATTTTTCTTTTAGGCCTACAGATGAAATCACGCCATTAGATTCTAACATGCACACGCCAACAATTTGATGGCTTTGTTTTGGAGCAATGTCGTCATATTGCTGTGGGATTCTAACACACACCCGCCATTAGAATAATGTCCTTACTGTTTTCTTTGTACATTGAAAATGTCAGTCTACAACCTGTTTATAGAGCTGCTGTTTGAGACCTCAGTCATGGACTTAATGGTACACCCCCACCAGGTCTGTCATGGTGATAAAATCACACTGTTAATCAGACCCATGAATCACATGAGCAGTGGGTACAGTCAAGTACTGTAGGTCTTTATTATACACACACCACTAGCCAGGACAAACCTGAGAAAACTCTAGTCTCACACACACACACACAGTGTAACAGCATCAGCGACGGGTACAGGAGGGCTGTTCGTATCCACACATGAAGTCAGGCCAGACAGAGTATTTAGGGATGAAGGGAGCTCTCCTCAGACACCTGGCCGCCTCCCGGTCACACCTGCACAGAATCTTGTCACACCTGTTCTTGAGGGACTCTAGAACCTCCGGACAGAACAGACCGGGTGGAATTTAGAACTCTTAGAATGCAATAGGACTAAATAGAATAAAATATAACTGTACTTTTTCACATTATCGATGGAAAATTGCCCCTTTGCTTCAGACCTGGAAATACAGCTTGTATCCACAGTTGTTACTAGTTACCACAAAGTCAACACTGGCTATATCATAAATGTGCTTTTAGCTTTTCATTTAAGGTTAGGGTTAGGCATAATGATGAACCACTATCCCAGAGAATGCTTAGGAGTACAGAAATACAGTGTTGCATTATGGGATGTGTAGTTCGTACCGCAGTTGGACATCTTGTTCTCACAGGTCCACTGGTACTTGTCCGTCTTGGTCTGACAACCCAGATCCTCAGCCTTCCCATAGCAACAGTCATGCTTGTGACAGCACCTTGTGGACAGAAAACAACACGATCATGTTGTTGATGGGAGTTAACTCTGGTACAATGTATAAAGTACTTTGAGAAGTTATGTAAATCCACTCTGCTATCCACTACGTGGAAGACAATGGCTTTGGGTTTGTGTCCTCTTTATGTAGCAGGTCATCAACAAAGCAGAATTCACTCCATATTTTTTCCAAGCTCAAAATGGAGGGTCTGAGAAACGAGCTGTTGGCCATGGGATAGGAGACAGCAGGGCCGGATCTAGCCTTTTGGGTGGGTCCTAACCCGAGATTTGGTCAACTATTAGGCAAACTATTAGAATTTTAGCAACCAGAAAATGGCTGAGAGATTTCTACATATTGCACCCTTAATGATATCTGTGAGTGTGACTAACACAATGAATTGGGGCCCACTGGAGGTCAGGCCCCCTGGGCACATGCCCTGAATGCCCAGACGGTATTTGGCCATGATTCCTACAAGTTTAGATACAGTTGAAGTCGGAAGTTTACATACACTTAGGTTGGAGTCATTAAAAATAGTTTTTCAACCACAGCACACATTTCTTGTTAACAAACTATAGTTTTGGCAAGTCGGTTAGGACATCTACTTTGTGCATGACACAAGTAATTTTTCCAACAATTGTTTACAGATGGATTATTTCACTTATAATTCACTGTATCACATGTCCAGTGGGTCAGAAGTTTACATACACTAAGTTGACTGTGCCTTGAAACAGCTTAGAAAATTATGTCATGGCTTTAGAAGATTCTGATAGGCAAATTGACATCGTTAGAGTCAATTGGAGGTGTACCTGTGGATGTATTTCAAGGCCTACCTTCAAACTCAGTGCCTCTTTGCTTGACATCATGGGAAAATGTAAAGAAATCCACCAAGACCTCAGAAAAAAAATGTAGACCTCCACAAGTCTGGTTCATTCTTGGGAGCAATTTCCAAACACCTGAAGGTACCACATTCATCTGTACAAACACCATACCGCTCAGGAAGGAGACGCGTTCTGTCTCCTAGAGATGAGCGTGCTTTGGTGCGAAAAGTGCAAATCAATCCCAGAACAACACCTAAGGACCTTGTGAAGATGCTGGAGGAAATAGGTACAAAAGTATCTATATCCACAGTAAAACGAGTCCTATATCGACATAACCTGAAAGGCTGCTCACTAAGGAAGAAGCCACTGCTCCAAAACCGCCATAAAAAAGCCAGACTACGGTTTGCAACTGCACACGGGGACAAAGATCGTACTTTTTGGAGAAATCTCCTCTGGTCTGATGAAACAAAAATAGAACTGTTTGGCAATAATGACCATCGTTATGTTTGGAGGAAAAAGGGGGATGCTTGCAAGCCGAAGAACACCATCCCAATCATGAAGCACGGGGGTGGCAGCATCATGTTGTGGGGGTGCTTTGCTGCAGGAGGGACTGGTGCACTTCACAAAATAGATGGCCTCATGAGGGAGGAAAATTATGTGGATATATTGAAGCAACATCTCAAGACATCAGTCAGGAAGTTAAAGCTTGGTCGCAAATGGGTCTTCCAAATGGACAATGACCCCAAGCATACTTCCAAAGTTGTGGCAAAATGGCTTAACGACAACAAAGTCAAGGTATTGGAGTGGCCATCACAAAGCTCTGACCTCAATCCTATAGAAAATGTGAGGGCAGAACTGAAAAAGTGTGTGCGAGCAAGGAGGCCTACAAACCTGACTCAGTTACACCAGCTCAGTCAGGAGGAATGGGCCAAAATTCACCCAACTTATTGTGGGAAGCTTGTGGAAGGCTACCCAAAACGTTTGACCCAAGTTAAACAATTTAAAGGCAATGCTGAAAGAAATAAAAGATGAAATAAATGATTCTCTCTATTATTTCACATTCTTAAAATAAAGTGGTGATCCTAACTGACCTATGAAAGGGATTTTTTACTAGGATTAAATGTCAAGAATTGTGAAAAACTGAGTTTAAATGTATTTGTCTCAGGTGTATGTAAACTTCCGACTTCAACTGTAACTGGCTAGACTAATGTACCAATCTGAAAATTGTTAGCTGACATCTCTAATTGAGTGACTGTCAGTGACAGACAAAACAAGAGAAACTGCTGATGTACCACAAAATCTCGAACTGTACACCTATTCTAACTCTCAACAGGAAGTTGAGACAACGACTGAGTTCCTAAAAAGAAATACAAATATATATATTTTTTGGGGTGGGGCCAAAAGCCACCGCTTATGTTGCTTATACCTGGAGCCGGCCCTGGCAGACAGACACCATATTACAGCATGAAATGACTGTTTGTAGATATTAATTTAACCGGCGCTGGCAGACAGACACCACATTACAGCATGCAATGACTGTTTGTAGATATTCAATGTCTGTGGATGGATTTAAAAATCTGAGTTGGTGCCAACCGGGTTTGTGTCAAGCCACAGCTGTAATTACACCAGGGCTAAGTGCCGAGTCCTAGTAGACTTTTGACCAGGGCCAACCAGTCCTTGTCCAGTAGTAGCTGTGTGTGTGTGATGGTACTCACCAGTCAGCCTTGTCTCGAGGCCATCCCTGGCCTCCCAGCCCGCAGTAACATCCATACATGATGTAAGCCACCGCCGACCTCTCAGTGCTGCATTTAACGACGCCTGCCAACTCCAACAAGCCCCGCTTGTCCCGCCGCCGCCATCGCTCCGGTAACGGGGAGGTGACTGTCGGTGTTGTCGCTAACTCAGTCCCTTCATAAGATCTGGTTATCCCGTCGATAACATGCTCTACATTTAGATTGTAATAGGTATTGTTAAATAAACGGTTGATGTATTAACTATAACCGCTGTGAGTGTGTGTATACTTACAGAGAGACAAACACACAGGCTACAGTGTACAACAAACTAAATTGATGTACAATTTGACTGCTTTGTTTTGGAGAAATGTTCTCATATTGCTGTAGGATTCTAACACGTACACGTTAACTTTCCCCTGTTCTGTAGGCTGTCCTTTATAGGCCAGACAACAGTCTGCTGTACAATGCAGGAACACCACTGTGGGATTCACCTATACGACAAATACATACATAAAACTGTTTTGTGTCGAAAAGGATGAAAATCCCTTTTATTGATAACCTATAGCCTTCACCCCTTTGGGCATATGTGCACCCATTCCAATTGACGCACAGCTTTTTTAGATTTTCTGAAAATAACCACGCAATATAATTTGACATCAATGCTGCTGTTTAGATACAATTGTGTAAAACTACTTTTCTGAAAGTGACAGAGAACAGAACACTTACCCGAGAACAGCAGCAAAGCGAGGTATAAAGCAGACATCTCCATGCAAGCCACGCGCCTAGTAGTGGTCTTCTGTTCTAGAGCGCGTCAGTTTATGACCGCGTTTCCCAAACTAGGGGTCGCGACTCCATGTGAGGTCACCTGATATGAAAATGGGGTTGCGGGAGCAGTGGCGACCATCATTCAGGTTTCAGCCCCACATTTTTAGCACTTTTTTTAAATGAATGTGAAATTACGGTAGCTTTGATTGGACTGATCATGTCAACATCTTACTTTCAAAATATTAACTAGCAGTCATCATCATGACAGTCGACAATCTACTGGCAAATCCTTTTTAATCCTTGTCATATGAAGAGAAATAATGAAGAGAAATTATCGGCCATTGAACATAAAGATTACACATCAAACTGGAAATCGCAAATTCAACAAGTAATCGTTAGGAAGGAATAAGTGGCCAACTGCAACCACGAACGAATGGAGTGGCTGTGTGTGGTTTTCCCAGAGTTCCCACCATAAATACAGAGAATGCCAGACTTGGATGACAAAGTTTGATGACAGAATTTGCCCACAAAGGACCGCTGCGCCACCTTCACACGGTGAGGTGTTGGGACTCTGCTGTTGGGACAATGTAGACCCTAACAGCTTGTGGGCACCGTTTGTCACCGTTATAGTGCAATGAATGTATTGTTTAGTGTTGTGTCGTGGCTTTTCTGGCATACATCCCACATGTTTCTGTTTGCCCCACTAAGATTTACATGCTGAAATCGCCACTGTGCGGGAGAATTGACAAAATCCTGAAGAAAACAAAATGTATATACAGTATGTACAATAAATATCATATAATATTATATTGTATTTCAAAATCATTTTAATGTGTTTAACCTTAAAAATCTAAATGAACATTTTTCCGATCTAAAAGATGAAATTCAACCAGAGAGAGCGCCCTTAGATCGTGGGAAAGGCCGCACTTGACCGTTGCACTTGAATCGTTCCCACAGTGAATGGCTAGGCTCATTATGCGATGAAACCATAATACTACTGCAGAGACTTTGATATTACCGGTCGCAATTGATATGGTAAAAAACTATTTGTGGTCAGGCAGAGGCACAGAAACTCACACCGATACCCTTTTTCAGATAACATTGCTAAAATAAGTATTTATGTTTTGACTGAACGATTCAAAAACTCCCTAGCTTATGCTGTCCAAATGGCCGTTAGCTGTGAGGGCCTAGATGCCCATGCGTTTGTTCGCTATACATGTCAGGGGATGCTATTTTCGAGGACATATTATGTTTCACGATTACCGAGCATGAAATTGAAGAAAAACAGTTTCCATATGGGATCGAATCGTGGACACTTGCACAGATGGTGCTACATTTATCAGTGGGACGGCGGGCAGTCCTCTGCACTCGAGTTATCAAAGTGTCTCTCTCTGCCATATGGACGCATTGTATGATACATTGAGAGCAACTGGCTTGAAAAAGGGCTGAGCACAGAACTCGGAGATATACTGCAGCAGGTAACTTCGATTGTAAACTATGTACATCAGACCACATCCAAATACCCTGCCCTCTCCCTCTGAGCATTAATGACGCGTTCAAAACAACTGGGAACTCGGAAATCTCCGACTTCAGTGCGTTCGAGACAACTGAGAACTCGGAAAGAAACGAACCCCGACTGGGAAAATTTGTTTTGAACGGTCATCCAACTCGGAATTCCAACATCTTTCTAGGTCTCCGAGCTCCGACCTGAAGATCACTGACGTCATAATTTGACCTCGTATTTTTCCGAGTTCCCAGTTGTCTTGAAAGCACCATAAAACGTATGATAGGCTACCCGTTGCCAGCTCATATATGTGTGAAGCTGGATTCAATGCTCTCCTCTGCTTTAAAACACAATATCCTGATCCTGATTTTGAGAAGCTTCGAGGCGACATGCATCAACCACACCCATCTCATGAGTGGTGGTGAGATATACATTATGTCAGACTCATTTGCAATTGACTGTCATAGCCCCATGTGGTGGTGAGTTGAGAAGACAATCAGAAATATTGTTAGAATGTTTTTCAATTGACTGCCCATAGCCCCAAATAAAAAACGAAACATTGGCTGTTAATTACATCTGTTTTTTAACATGGTTGTTGTCGCGAGAATTTTCAGATATCAAAATGGGGTCGTGGGCCAAAAAGGTTTCGGAACTCCTGCCATAGGCGATTAAAAATAAATTGGTTTCCCGGAAGCTGATCTTAGGCCAATCTCCCGACCCGTTTAAGGTTAGAATGAATGTACTTCGATTTTAGGACAGGGGTTGAGGGCAGCATCCACGCAGGAGGCGATACCTGTGATTGAATACACCTTTCTTGGTCATGGACACATTGGCCGTGTTGGACTTAGTGGTTAGAGCGTTGGGCCAGTAACCGAAAGATTGTTGGCTCGAATCCCCGAGCTGACAAGGTAGAAGTCTCTCGTTCTGTAACAAGGCAGTTATCCCGCTGTTCCCCGGTAGGCCGTCATTGTAAATAAGGATTTGTTCTTGCCTACTTACATAAGTTTTAAATTTTTAATGACTGCATCAAAACTGTGATGTATCATGTGTAAATTGTGACCAACTGATCTACAAATAGTATCGAGTATTTATTATGCAAGATTATTTGTATTAGTCAGTCTCGCCTTTAAAGTCGGCTGCATTGCCGAACACTCAGAGAAAGCATTGCAGTGGAGAACGAACCCGACCTAGCGGTCTTTGACAGTAATACCACAGATATGACAGCTGCGGTTTTGCAGTTTGAGAGACAATCTGACAATAACGAAGCAATTCATAACACGAAACCTTACAAAACAACCCCCTTACTTTTACGATGCAATACGTATCCCTTTAGAACTATAAGCACTGAAGTAAATTCATACTTTAAGACACTTTTATTCTGATTGCCTATTTGACGAACTACTACTACAATAAATTCGAACGATTCTACTTTTCAGATTTTACCGATTACTTCCCGACGCTCCCTTGACGTGGAGTAGCGTCATTGCGGAAGTAGCTAAGTCTACGTGGGGAAGGAAGGTTGGCTTGTTCGTGTTTGAACTAAACTCTACCTAAAACACGATAAATGTGCAACCTACGGAACCTACAATAACCCTACCGCGCCTCGCCAAGTCTTCATCCGACCTCCCCGCCCACTAGCTGAATGGCCTTGTACCGCCAGGGCGTGTAGATCCGATGGGAGGGCTAGCCGGGTAGTTCCCTGTAATGCTTCGGTGGCTGCGGCAGTCTCTTAGGCAGGTGTCTAGTCTGATGGCCCGGAGACCAGCGCTTGTCTGCGGGGCGATACTGCTGAGCGTCCTGCTGCTACTGGCCGTTACATTTACCTGCAGGTAGGTAACATCGTTGTGATGGTTGGTAATCTACCGGAAGTTATCCGTGGTTTTCAGTGACAAACCCCCAGGCATTTCACAGTTTTGTTGTGGCCCTGAACAAGCTCACCTGATTGACAAGGGCTTGATGATTCGTTGACAAGTTGAATCAGGTGTGTTAGCTCTGGACTAGATCAAATACATGGAACAACTGGGGGTCCCCGAGGAGAGGTAAACCCCCCTGATCTAGCTATCTGTCCAGCCAACTGCTGGTTAACGTTACAACTGCAGCCTGTGTACTAATAGTTAATAGTTATGGTTAGCCATCAGATCCGACCTGATTGATTACAACTGCAGCCTGTGTGCTAATAGTTAACAGTTATGGTTAGCCATCAGATCCGATTGGTTACAACTGCACTAGGGTCGAACAGCATTGCTGTGTAGATTAACACACCACGGAGTCGGTGCGAGATATGGCTCGGGAAAATGTACCTCAATCCAGGCATTAGAAATGCGTTGTGCTCCTAATTGTCCCAGTTGAGAAGATGCTAGTTTTAAGCGGTTGTTCAATCTGCTTGGTATAACAGTTGGAATAATGGGACATCTTAAAATACAACTCTCAATACAACTAATTTCTCATCCCTGGATTGAGGTACGTTTTCCGATCCACGTCTCTCACCGGCTTAATCTACAGAAGAATGCTGTCTGACCCTCGTGCAGCTGTAAGCAAGCGGGTCGGATCTGCTGGTTAACTTTTATAGGTAGAGAACAGTCTAGGCTAACTCACCTGCAGTGTGTTTGATGTGGAAATCAGAGGCTCATTGGTTGGATATCTACCTAGACATGTAACTTCAGCCTTTGTTTGGGTCGCTAGTGGTGTCGTAGATCCAACAGTGACGTGTTCAGTGTGCGTCCTAATCTAGACAGCTGTTAAGGGTCCGTTTTCTATTAAACATTGCAGTGCAGCTTGCTAGATCACTGTGTTTAGGGTCCGTTTTCTATTAAACATTTCAGTGCAGCTTGCTAGATCACTGTGTCTACGTTCTGTTCATAAACACTGGACCCATAGCCTACAGTGGGAGGCCATCATTGTTGTCTTTTGTTTGTCCGTATTGCCTGTCTCATGTCCTGCTGCTTGTCATCAGAGACTGACTGTCTGCCAGTCGCCTGTCTCATGTCCTACTGCTTGTCGTCAGAGACTGACTGTCTGCCAGTCGCCTGTCTCATGTCCTGCTGCTTGTCGTCAGAGACTGACTGTCTGCCAGTCGCCTGTCTCATGTCCTGCTGCTTGTCGTCAGAGACTGACTGTCTGCCAGTCGCCTGTTTCATGTCCTACTGCTTGTCGTCAGAGACTGACTGTCTGCCAGTCGCCTGTCTCATGTCCTGCTGCTTGTCGTCAGAGACTGACTGTCTGCCAGTCGCCTGTCTCATGTCCTGCTGCTTGTCATCAGAGACTGACTGTCTGCCAGTCGCCTGTCTCATGTCCTACTGCTTGTCGTCAGAGACTGACTGTCTGCCGTGTCCTCCTGTACTTCTAGCAGTTGTCAGAGATTCTGTCTTAAGGCTGTCAGACATACTTATGGTCCTAGGAGATATAAATATTGTTTCTCCCGTGGGAGCCCCGGGTTCATATCACTTATGGTCCTAGGAGACTTAAATGGTCATTTAGACTGAGTGGTTCTGGATGGACTGACATTTTAGAATGAGGAAAGACTAGAGAAGACTCAATGTATGTTGTTACACACAGCTTGTTTCAAGACGAGACAAATGATAAACTACTTGTATAGAAGTCATTCCTGTCTCTTCCTAGCGTCTTTCTCTCCCTCTTCTCCGGCACCCACCCCTCTTCTCCCTCCTAGCCGGGCTAAGAATGTGGTTGCGTCGGCGCGTCCCCCGGTGAGGTTCTTCTCTGCCGAGGCCCCTGTAGTGGACCTGTACCTGGGTCAGCTGGAGCAGGTGGAGAGGCTGAGGGGCGCGGCAGAGGTGTCCGTCATCTTCTTCTACGCTCCCTGGTGTGCTCACTCCATCGCCGCTCGCCACGAGGTCCAGGAGGTCGCACGGAGGCTGGTCAAACAGGTACACACACACACACACACACACACACACGCACATACACACGCAGGAACGCACTCATGCAGGAACGTACACACACACACGCAGGAACACATACACACGCAAGAACACACACACACACACACACACATACACGCTCACATTCCATCGCCACTCGCCAAGAGGTCGCCCAGGGGCTGGCCAGACAGGCAGGGAACTGCACATTGTGGACTGGCTTATAGTGCTGAGGGATGGTTCAGAACAGGGTTGTGTTCATTAGTCACAGACCGTTGCAAAATGTTTGGCCTGTTGCAAAACCTTTTTCAATGGAAACTGTCTACTGCTCAGGAAGCAAACAGGGTGGGACCTACTTGAATTTGTTGTATAGAAACTTGTTTTCATTGGAAAATGTTTTCCATTTGGAGGAAGTGGTTTCTGTTGCTAAATGTTTTGCAACAGACCAAATGTTTTTGCAACGGTTTTCAACTAATGAATACACCCCTGGTCTATTGCACAGCTACAGTATGGTGCTATATAGTCTGGGTGCCAGTCTGTTTCTACTGTAGACAGCACAACTCGATACACCTCAGAGTTACTGTATTAAATGATGAAGCTGTTTATAAACGTGACTCCTTGTCTGTGCAGGTGGTGTGCTGTGGTCTTATTCTGTCTCTGCTGTCTGCACTGTTTGTACAGGTGCAGTTTGTGGCAGTGAACTGTTGGTGGAGCCAGGGGAAATGCAGGAAACAGAAGAGCTTCTACCAATACCCTGTCATCCACCTGTTCTACAAGAGGTAAAGGAGATACAGTCTAGTTGCTCTATATCTATACCCTGTCTAGTTGCTCTATATCTATACCCTGTCTAGTTGCTCTATATCTATACCCTGTCATCTACCTGTTCTAGTGCAGTTAAATTAGATACAGTCTAGTTGTTTTATATCTATACCCTGTCATCTACCTGTTCTAGTGCAGTTAAATGAGATACAGTCTAGTTGCTCTATATCTATACCCTGTCTAGTTGCTCTATATCTATACGCTGTCATCTACCTGTTCCACTGGAGGTAAAGGAGAGAGCCTATCAACTTTGTATCTTGTTTGGTTGTTACTGTCATTGTGATAATATTCTGTTGTGTCCTTGATGAAGTATTATTCCCCCACTGTCCATGTAATCTTCATTCTGATCTAAAGGCTGACTCTAAATGGGCCCTCCTACTCTGACATGCCCGATACATAGAACCTGTTGTATCTGTCTGTCCCCTGTCTGTCTCTAAATGGGCCCTCCTACTCTGACATGCCTGATACATAGAACCTGTTGTATCTGTCTTTCCCCTGTCTGTCTCTAAATGGGCCCTCCTACTCTGACATGCCCGATACATAGAACCTGTTGTATCTGTCTTTCCCCTGTCTGGTTCTAAATGGGCCCTCCTACTCTGACATGCCTGATACATAGAACCTGTTGTATCTGTCTGACTCTAAATGGGCCCTCCTACTCTGACAGGCCTGATACATAGAACCTGTTGTATCTGGTTCTAAATGGGCCCTCCTACTCTGACATGCCTGATACATAGAACCTGTTGTATCTGTCTGACTCTAAATGGGCCCTCCTACTCTGACAGGCCTGATACATAGAACCTGTTGTATCTGTCTGTTCCCTGTCTGTCTCTGGAGGTTTGGCCCTATAGAATACAAAGGTCCGTTCATGGCTTCCTATGTAGAGAGGTTCATCCTGAGAGTCATCACCCCACTGACCTACCTACCATCACGAGCCACACTACAAGACTTCCTGTCTTATCATGAGGTATGAGGGGAGGGGGGAGATGGGAGGGGGGGGTTGATGCTGAAGGGAATAAGAATATAGGTAGAGCAGGGAAACAGAGATGAGAGGAAATGAGTGTTTTGCTCTGGGTGTTATGTTCTGTTGTTAGAGAGAAAGACAGAGTTCTATGTAACAATGAGTGTTGCTCTGGGTGTTATTTTCTGTTGTTAGAGAGAAAGACAGAGTTCTATGTAACAATGAGTGTTTTGCTCTGGGTGTTATGTTCTGTTGTTAGAGAGAAAGACAGAGTTCTATGTAACAATGAGTGTTTTGCTCTGGGTGTTATGTTCTGTTGTTAGAGAGAAAGACAGAGTTCTATGTAACAATGAGTGTTTTGCTCTGGGTGTTATGTTCTGTTGAGAGAAAGACAGAGTTCTATGTAACAATGAGTGTTTTGCTCTGGGTGTTATGTTCTGTTGAGAGAAAGACAGAGTTCTATGTAACAATGAGTGACAATATCTCAAGTGGAACCCTGTTCCCTTTGTCGTGTGCTACAGGGCTATGGTTAACAGTAGGACACTATATAGGGAAAACGGGTGCCATTTGTGAGTGGTCCGCTAGGTGTGGTGTACCTGTGGGTCAGGTGTAGTGTACGGTATGGTGGAGGGTGCTGAGGAGCTGCTTAGCCAGTTTCTTGTTTAATCCGTTCTGTAGTGCCTCTGTCTCTCACAACAGAGAGCCTGGTTTGTTTTGCTAGCAGGGTTTAGCCTGTAGATATGACCTCGATAAAAGTCTTTATCACATGGCTGACTGCTTCTACTGTTCTATGACCCTGTGATGTAACAGTACCTTTCCCATAATGCCCAGGTTGAACAGATATCCTGTTTGGAGGATTCACGGAATCAGGAGGGAATAAACAGGAAATCCAGAATCCTCTAACCAAGGTTTCTGGGAAAACCTTTGAATTTTGAGGAAGTTACTGGATTTTTGCAACCCAAGTCACGTGTTTCTTGTCTGTTCTCCTCTCCTGCCTCCCAGCCGGGGGTAGTGGGTTATTTCCAGTTCAACTCTTCTCCTCAGCCTCCCGGCTACATCACATACCTCTCCTCAGCTCTGCAGGCCTTGAAGAGAGGTAAGCTAACCGCTACATGCTAACTTCCTAAAGCCCTGAAGAGAAGTAAGCTAACCGCTACATGCTAACTGGCTAACTCCCTAAAGCCCTGATGAGAGGTAAGCTAACCGCTACATGCTAACTGGCTAACTCCCTAAAGCCCCGAAGAGAGGTAAGCTAACCGCTACATGCTAACTGGCTAACGCCCTAAAGCCCTGAAGAGAGGTAAGCTAACCGCTACATGCTAACTGGCTAACTCCCTAAAGCCCTGAAGAGAGGTAACCTAAACATTAACATCCATGTTGTCCCAATACTTTACAATTATTACATTTCTGGATTTCCTCTCCCTGACGGGAGATGGATAAATGTAAGTCCTCTAATCCAGTGTCTCTTTCATAACCGCTACTCACTGGGTTTTGCTGCTGGAGTAGAATGTCATAGCCATTGAAATAGAATGAATAGACCAGACTTGGAGGTTCTGCCCATAGCAAGGCCTGTTCTACTCATTCTAGTTCTGTGACCTATAGAAATGATTAGTGGCAAACCTGCATGAATAAAAGATGAATGAAAGTGTGTTTTGCTGTTCCCCGCTGCAGACTTCCGTGGTGCGGTGCGTTTTGGGGTGGTGACCAGTAGACAGGTGGCCGAGTCCATCTCAGTCAGAGATGACCAGACCGTCTACCTGCATCGACACTTCAACTCCTCATTGGTCAGTCAACACACACACACACACACACACACACACACACACTTCAACTCCTCATTGGTCAGTCAACACACACACACACCCCTGTCTAGTGACACTTCAACTCCTCATTGGTCAGTCAACACACACACACACCCCTGTCTAGTGACACTTCAACTCCTCATTGGTCAGTCAACACACACACACACCCCTGTCTAGTGACACTTCAACTCCTCATTGGTCAGTCAACACACACACACCCCTGTCTAGTGACACTTCAACTCCTCATTTGTCAGTCAACACACACACACACACACACACACACACCCCTGTCTACTGACACTTCAACTCCTCATTGGTCAGTCCACACACACACCCCTGTCTACTGACACTTCAACTCCTCATTGGTCAGTCCACACACACACACACCCCTGTCTAGTGACACTTCAACTCCTCATTGGTCAGTCAACACACACACACCCCCTGTCTACTGACACTTCAACTCCTCATTGGTCAGTCAACACACACACACCACACACACACACCCCTGTCTACTGACACTTCAACTCCTCATTGGTCAGTCAACACACACACACCCCTGTCTAGTGACACTTCAACTCCTCATTGGTCAGTCAACACACACACACACCCCTGTCTAGTGACACTTCAACTC
Source organism: Salvelinus alpinus (assembly GCF_045679555.1). Classification (NCBI taxonomy): domain Eukaryota; kingdom Metazoa; phylum Chordata; class Actinopteri; order Salmoniformes; family Salmonidae; genus Salvelinus; species Salvelinus alpinus. Next base: position 100,164,154 of record NC_092087.1, read on the forward strand.
CTCATTGGTCAGTCAACACACACACACACCCCTGTCTAGTGACACTTCAACTCCTCATTGGTCAGTCAACACACACACACACCCCACACACACACACACACACACACACACACACACACACACACACCCCTGTCTAGTGACACTTCAACTCCTCATTGGTCAGTGATGATGTCATCAGCACATGACAAACAGACTTGTCAGGGTCCAGAGTTTCTCTCAGTATCGCATTAGTGGAAACCAAGACTGTTCTCAGGGCAGACCTGGTTGTAGATAGATATATTCGAGTCGCGTCTGGGACAATTTTAGCATTTTAGCTAACCCTAAACCTTTTCTTAACCTTAACCTAATTCTACTAACCTGCCACGTTAATTGTCCTAACGTGCCACGTTAATTGTCCTAACGTGCCACGTTAATTGTCCTAACGTGCTGGGAAAAGTAACTTCTGCTAGTGAGCACCAGCAGGCCGGCCCTGAGAGCAGTCTTGGTTTCCTCTAATGCGATACAGTGACTTTCTCCTGGTCGGGTCAAATATTCAGGAAAAACTCCTGGTACTGTCATTTGTTTCTAAGGAGGTTTAGCTCTACCTTTCTGTCTCCCCGTCTCCCCCCTCTCTCCACCGTCTCTCCCCCGTCTCCTCTCTCTCTCCACCGTCTCTCCCCACGTCTCCCCCGTCTCTCCCCCCTCTCTCCCCTGTCTCCTCCCATCCCCGTCTCTCCCCTGTCTCCTCCCATCCCCGTCTCTCCCACGTCTCCTCCCATCCCCTCTCTCCCCCGTCTCCTCCCTCTCTTCCCCGTCTCCTCCCTCTCTCCCTTGCCCCTTCCCCCCTCAGATTTTCCCTAGTTGGGAGCGTAACTTCACCTCTGAAGGCATCTGTTCCTGGGTCTTTGAGCACCGCGAGACCGTCCTCCAATGGTTGGCGCCGACTGGCGCTAAGTCCCGCCTCCTGGAGCAGGAACTGACCAAAGGCCCTGCCCTCCTGCTCTTCCTGCCCCACAATCCCCTGGGGCTCGTCCCCGACCTGCTGCTGACGCAGGTGAGTCACCACGACAACAACGACGACCCTTACAACAACCACTACTACAATAAAAAAATAAACATTTTACTACAACATTTAATATTTTGATGTGATGAAGAAAAAAACATGGCTCAAGAACATCATTATGAATTGTTCTATCTAGATGGATTTAGTTAGATTAGATGACTTCAGAGATCTAAAGATGAGAATTTCTAAATCTCTCAATTTTTATATCCACATTAATTGAACTCTTCGACCCCCTCCCCCTTCTAGATTGCAGACGTCGCGGTTCGCTACCATTCCTGTAGCGACTCCCCTCACCACCACCACCCCTCTGACCACTCCTACTACAGTGGACCCTCCCAGCCCTTGTCCCCCCCTCTCTGTTGCCTCTCAGTGGTTCTGCCCAGGCCACACCCCCTCCCAGGCTCCACCTCCAGGGTGTGTGAGCTTTGTCTCAACCAGTCCCAGTCCAACCCGGGTCGCTCTCCCCTCTGCACCTTCCCCTCCCAGACATCAGGTGGTGCTGCTGTGCTCCAGTCCTACCTCAGACGATGCTGCCTACCTGTTGCTGTGACGGCAACGGCAACGACGGTTGCCTGTAGTAACATCCTGAGTAGCTACAGCCCGTCGTCAGGTCGCTACAGTGCCTGTTGTAGAACTCTGGGACAGCTAGGGGTTTCCCTGCCCCCACAGCAGGGACTAGGGCTAGACAACGAGGTGTTCGGGACACCCACCCCCTCACCATCCTCCTCCCAGGACTCCTCCCCGTCCTCCCAGGACCAGGAAGCGGGCGGGATTAAAGGGCTGAGGTGTCGGACAAATAAGACGCTCAGGTTCTACATCCTGGACTCCGCCCTCCACTGGCCGCTGGCGGTGCGTCTCGGGGCGCTAGGCAACAACGAGACGGGTGGCGGTGGCCTGGGGGAGTTAGGAAGGTTGCTAGGCAACCGGACCGGTGACGGCGCACGGTCGTTTGCGACCATCGTGAACCTGAAGGATGAGGTGAACTACGTTCTGGACCACAGAGGAACTGCTACTGTTACAGAGTCTCTGGGTAAGACTGGGGAGTTACTGGGTCAACTAGCTACTGTTACAGAGTCACTGGGTAAGACTGGGGAGTTACTGGGTCAACTAGCTACTGTTACAGAGTCACTGGGTAAGACTGGGGAGTTACTGGGTCAACTAGCTCCTGTTACAGAGGCTCTGGGTGAGACTGGGGAGTTACTGGGTCAACTAGCTACTGTTACAGAGTCACTGGGTGAGACTGGGGAGTTACTGGGTCAACTAGCTACTGTTACAGAGTCTCTGGGTAAGACTGGGGAGTTACTGGGTCAACTAGCTACTGTTACAGAGTCACTGGGTAAGACTGGGGAGTTACTGGGTCAACTAGCTACTGTTACAGAGCCTCTGGGTAAGACTGGGGAGTTACTGGGTCAACTAGCTACTGTTACAGAGTCACTGGGTAAGACTGGGGAGTTACTGGGTCAACTAGCTACTGTTACAGAGTCTCTGGGGAGTTACTGGGTCAATTAGCTACTGTTACAGAGTCTCTGGGTAAGACTGGGGAGTTACTGGGTCAACTAGCTACTGTTACAGAGTCACTGGGTAAGACTGGGGAGTTACTGGGTCAACTAGCTCCTGTTACAGAGTCTCTGGGTGAGACTGGGGAGTTACTGGGTCAACTAGCTACTGTTACAGAGTCTATGGGGAGTTACTGGGTCAACTAGCTACTGTTACAGAGGCTCTGGGTGAGACTGGGGAGTTACTGGGTCAACTAGCTACTGTTACAGAGTCACTGGGTAAGACTGGGGAGTTACTGGGTCAACTAGCTACTGTTACAGAGTCACTGGGTAAGACTGGGGAGTTACTGGGTCAACTAGCTACTGTTACAGAGTCACTGGGTAAGACTGGGGAGTTACTGGGTCAACTAGCTACTGTTACAGAGTCACTGGGTAAGACTGGGGAGTTACTGGGTCAACTAGCTCCTGTTACAGAGTCTCTGGGTAAGACTGGGGAGTTACTGGGTCAACTAGCTACTGTTACAGAGTCACTGGGTAAGACTGGGGAGTTACTGGGTCAACTAGCTACTGTTACAGAGTCACTGGGTAAGACTGGGGAGTTACTGGGTCAACTAGCTACTGTTACAGAGTCACTGGGTAAGACTGGGGAGTTACTGGGTCAACTAGCTACTGTTACAGAGCCTCTGGGTAAGACCGGGTCAACTAGCCACTGTTACAGAGTCACTGGGTAAGACTAAGGAGTTACTGGGTCAAGTAGCCACTGTTAGAGCCTCTGGGTGAGACTGGGGAGTTACTGGGTCAACTAGCTACTGTTACAGAGTCACTGGGTAAGACTGGAGAGTTACTGGGTCAAGTAGCCACTGTTACAGAGTCACTGGGTAAGACTGGAGAGTTACTGGGTCAACTAGCTACTGTTACAGAGTCACTGGGTAAGACTGGAGAGTTACTGGGTCAAGTAGCCACTGTTACAGAGTCACTGGGTAAGACTGGGGAGTTACTGGGTCAACTAGCCACTGTTACAGAGCCTCTGGGTGAGACTGGGGAGTTACTGGGTCAACTAGCTACTGTTACAGAGTCACTGGGTAAGACTGGGGAGTTACTGGGTCAACTAGCTACTGTTACAGAGTCACTGGGTAAGACTGGGGAGTTACTGGGTCAACTAGCTACTGTTACAGAGGCTCTGGGTGAGACTGGGGAGTTACTGGGTCAACTAGCTACTGTTACAGAGTCACTGGGTAAGACTGGGGAGTTACTGGGTCAACTAGCTACTGTTACAGAGTCACTGGGTAAGACTGGGGAGTTACTGGGTCAAGTAGCCACTGTTACAGAGTCTCTGGGTGAGACTGGGGAGTTACTGGGTCAACTAGCTACTGTTACAGAGTCACTGGGTAAGACTAGGGAGTTACTGGGTCAACTAGCTACTGTTACAGAGGCTCTGGGTGAGACTGGGGAGTTACTGGGTCAACTAGCTACTGTTACAGAGTCACTGGGTAAGACTGGGAAGTTACTGGGTCAACTAGCTACTGTTACAGAGTCACTGGGTAAGACTGGGGAGTTACTGGGTCAAGTAGCCACTGTTACAGAGTCTCTGGGTGAGACTGGGGAGTTACTGGGTCAACTAGCTACTGTTACAGAGTCACTGGGTAAGACTGGGGAGTTACTGGGTCAACTAGCTACTGTTACAGAGTCTCTGCGTAAGACTGGGGAGTTACTGGGTCAACTAGCTACTGTTACAGAGTCACTGGGTAAGACTGGGGAGTTACTGGGTCAACTAGCCACTGTTACAGAGTCTCTGGGTAAGACTGGGGAGTTACTGGGTCAACTAGCTCCTGTTACACAGTCTCTGGGTAAGACTGGGGAGTTACTGGGTCAACTAGCTACTGTTACAGAGTCACTGGGTAAGACTGGGGAGTTACTGGGTCAACTAGCTACTGTTACAGAGGCTCTGGGTGAGACTGGGGAGTTACTGGGTCAACTAGCTACTGTTACAGAGTCACTGGGTAAGACTGGGGAGTTACTGGGTTAGACTGGGGAGTTACCACACTATTTAGTTGGAAACAGACCTGGATTTAAATACCATTTTGAAGTCATTTAAAATTCTGCAGCTGTGCTTGATTGAGCTTGCCTGGCTAAATGGACCAATAGAAAAGTCCTGAAACTGCAAACCCCACCCATCTGGCATTCCAGGCAGGTCTAAAGCAAATTATTTGAAAGATTTCTAATAGTATTTGAACCCAGGTCTGGTCTAGGGAAAGTAGCCAGCTTTACCCATGTGTGTGTGTCTTCTTGCCCCTCCAGAGTTGTTCATCAGGAACTTCAGCACCCCCCACAGCCCACTGCAGAGACGCCTGGTGGGGAAGAGAGAGGAGGAGGAGAGGCCCCAGAAGAGACCCCTCATCTCAGAGCTGACCACCTCCTCTTTCCTTAGTACTGTCATGGATCCTCACAGGGTGGGTGAGAGAGAGGAGGAGCAGGAGAGAGAGAAGGAGAGGGAGGAGGAGAAAGGAGAGGGTGGATGGTCCTCACCCCACCTCACACTGGTTTAACATCATAATAACTGTGTGGTTTGATTTGACAGACCTTTAACTTCTTTTGGCTCAAATCTCGTTAACGGGATCGATTTGACAATAGCCAGTGAAAACTGCAGGGCGCCAAATTCAAACAACAGAAATGTGATAATTGAAATCAAATGCACTAGGTCTAGACAAAGTCAAAGAAGTTCTATTACAGTTCGTAGAAACATGTCAAACTAAGTATATAATCAATCTTTAGGATGTTTTTATCATAAATCTTCAATAATGTTTAAACCGGACAGTGTCTTTAGAAATGAAAAGGAACAGAGCTCGTCCTCACGCGTGACTAAACTAATGGCTTTCTGCCAGACCCCTGGTTCAAACGGCTCTTATTCGCTCCCCCTTCATAGTAGAAGCCTGAAACAACGATCTAAAGGCTAACATCTAGTGGAAGCCTTAGGAAGTGCAATACGACCCCATAGACACTGTATATTGGATAGGCAAAGACTTGAAAACCTACAAACCTCAGATTTCCCACTTCCTGGTTGGATTTTTTTCTCAGGTTTTTGCCTGCCATATGAGTTCTGTTATACTCACAGACATCATTCAAACAGTTTTAGAAACTCCAGAGTGTTTTCTATCCAAATCTACTAATTATATGCATATTCTAGCTTTTGGGCCTGAGTAGCAGGCAGTTTACTCTGGGCACCTTATTCATCCAAGCTACTCAATACTGCCCCTCAGTCCCAAAGAAGTTAAAGACATGTCTTAGTTGTAGTAGTTCAGTTTAGACTGGTTTCTGGTTTGTAGAATAGACTGTGGTTAGGGCTGTAAAACTGCTATGGTAATGGCTTTAATTCGTGAATGTGATAAAGGACTGTTTGACGTGTTGTGTTCTCCAGGATGTGCTGCTGTTCTACTACAGTCAGTGGTGTGGCTACTGCTCTGTTCTAAACCACGTCATCATCCAGCTGGCTAGAATGTTCCATGGAAACAGCACCGTCACCATCGCCAGGTAGGGCTGACTGGCTGGCAGCTTGGGTTCTGACTGACTGACTGGTTGACTGGCAGCTTGGGTTGCTGACTGACTGACTGGTTGACTGGCTGGCTGGTTGGCTGACTGGCTGACTGACTGGCTGGTTGACTGGCAGCTTGGGTGACTGGCTGGCTGGCTGACTGGCTGACTGGTTGGCTGACTGGTTGGCTGGCAGCTTGGGTGACTGGTTGACTGACTGACTGGTTGGCTGACTGGTTGACTGACTGGTTGGCTGACTGGCTGGGGGGGTTGGGTTGTTTCTATTTTGTGACGTAGTGCTGAGTTGGGTTGTTGATTGGTTTGTTTTATTTAGCTTTTTTACATTCCATTGATATTCAACTGTTTACAGTTAAACTTCCTGTAGTAACAGGATGTGACGTCATACTGTCTCTGTGTGTAGGGTGAACGTGGCGCGTAACGACCTGCCGTGGGAGTTCATGGTGGATCACTTCCCCTCTGTCCTCCTCTTCCCCAGACACAGGTGAGACAGAACACATACCTGTATGTACATGACCTGCTTAGACTGTTGTTGAATACCCTGTTCTCTTTGTTCTAAACAAGACCTGTTGTACCTGTTGTTGAATACCCTGTTCTCTTTGTACTGAACAAGACCTGTTGTCGAATACCCTGTTCTCTTTGTTCTAAACAAGACCTGTTGTTGAATACCCTGTTCTCTTTGTACTGAACAAGACCTGTTGTTGAATACCCTGTTCTCTTTGTACTGAACAAGACCTGTTTGCTTTGATTCACTAATATGGAAAGATATCCCACAGCCTCTCATGCCTCATTTAGTTAGACTAACTAGCCTTATGTTACTTCCTGACTCTCTTCGTCTCTTAGGAAACACCTGTCCGTCAAGTTCCCGGAGGACACGCCCATCACTCTCCCCACCCTATTACGCTTCATCCTGAAGCACTGCGACTCCGCCCACCAGCCAATGAAAGCAGACGGATCAGACCCTAAACCTCACGTTCTCCTCAAGGCGGAGTTCCGCGCTCTACAAGGAGAAGTCCAGACATTACATCGTGCACGCCAGCGCCTCTCCAACCAACTGGCCCAGCTATGGCGAGACAACCGGCGGTTATCCTTCGACGCCGTGGCCCTGGAGACCCACAATGCACTGCTGCAGTCCCAGAATGGCGAGCTGCAGCGTGAGAGGCTGAGCCTAGTGGAGCAACACAAGGAGAAGAGTCGTCAGTTAGGGGAGGCGGTCAGGAGACTACAGGAACTAGCAGACGCATCAGAGAACCTTCTCACTGAGAATACACTGCTGAGGGTTTTACTGGGAGCCCTGAGGGCCAGGGAGACAGGGGAGGAGGAGGAGGAGGAGACAGGGGAGGAGGAGGAGACAGGGGAGGAGAGGAATTATATGGCCTCTTGACAGGGGAGGAGAATAGACTGCTGAGGGTTTTACTGGGAGCCCTGAGAGCCAGGGAGACAGAGACGGAGGAGGAGGAGGAGACAGGGGAGGAGGAGGAGGAGAGGGAGGAGGAGAGGGAGGAGGGGAGGAGTTATATGGCCTCTTGATGGAGAAGGGTCATGCCAAGTAATGCTGTTAGAACGGAAACCGAGGGAGAGGAAACAGAGCTGATGAATCACAGCCTCCTGACACCCCCCTAGAAGAAAGAGGAGGATACTACGGGGGCCCTGACAGATGGCGCGAGTAGAGGAGGAAGGAGACCAGAGGAATCACAGCCTCCTGTCACCCCCCTAGAAGAAAGAGGAGGATACTACGGGGGGCCCTGACAGATGGCGCGAGTAGAGGAGGAAGGAGACCAGAGGAATCACAGCTTCATAATTCTCTCCTAGTGGAAGGAGGGAACACGACAGAGAGCAGCTTTATAACCATGTACCATAGGATGTCCTTGGGGACCAGAGAGAGACGGGAGAGAAAGAAAGGAGATGATACTACAGAAAGTGCAGAGGAACAAAATAACTGTAAAATGTGTTGTTGATGACGTCTTTAAGCGCCGGACTTAGAATGTGTGGAACACTCTAGAATGTCCAATCATAATGCTAACTCTAGAATCCATAAGGGTTAGTGGTTCCGGGAGAAGGTTCTACCCAGTGAGGTCAGAGCGAAGCGACCAGGCCCCGTCACAGAGAGACACAAATGCATGTCAAGTGGGCAGTCGGTGACATGGAACTAAAATAAATGGAATAAGCCCAATGGGCCGATGAACACTAGAAATACGTCCCAAATGGCACCCTATTCTCTATGTATTGCTAGTCTAGCTAATAGGGTTCCATTTGAGGCATAACCCTAGGTGAATTTAGTAGTGTTGTCTTCTGAAGCCTTCTCCTTGGTTTTTGGTTGGTTTTTATTTTCCAAGGAGCACCAAGTGATTTCTCCATAGAGAATGTGTATTTTAGTTTTTTGTTTCTTTTGTTAAATTTATCTATTTTTACAAGAATCGCAAAAAAAATACATCTATTTCTATGTCACGTTAATTCAGGTATAAAGAAGATGCAGCTGTTTTACATGTAAAATATTGCACAGATTTTTACTGATTAATAAAATGTTGTAATTTAATCAACCGCGTTGTGAACTATTTGTTATCTTCAGACTCTCACAGTTAGAATCGAGATGCATTGGCCTTCACCCGACTGCCAATAGGATGGCTGGTTGTGGAAAAATCACTCTGATTAACTCTTTAGTCATATCACAGTTTACCTATTTGCTTATAGTTTTGCCTACACCTAGTGACCTGCTTTTTAAATTATATGAACAAAAAATATTCAATTTTATTTGGAACGGCAAGCCAGATAAAATTAAAAGGGCCTATTTATATAACAAATATGAATTCGGAGTGCAGAAATTATTAAATATTAAAGCACTAAAGGCATCAGTCATACAAAAGTTATACTTAAATCCAAACTGGTTCTCTAGTAAATTGGTACGAATGTCTCATCCTATGTTCAAGAAGGGCCTTTTTCCCTTTATTCAGATTACACCTGCTCACTTTCGGTTGTTTGAAAATATCTTAATTTTTTTTAAACAAGCCTTAAGTTGGTTGCAATTTCAGTTTAATCCACCTGAAAGGACGGAACAAATAGTACAACAAATATTGTGGTTAAATTCAAATATGCTAATTGATTAAAAAAAACTATATCGATTATTATTATTATAATATTTTTTTTAAAGGTGTAATTTTAGTGAATTATATAAATATGACTGGTGGAGTTATGTCACACATGCAGCTAACACAGACATATGGAAATGTCTGCTCTACCCAAAATTACAACCAACTAATTGCAGCATTACCACAAAAATGGAAGATGTATAAATTGAAGGTAAAGCAGACGTGTTTATTAGTTTACTCCAATTGGGGGAAGGGTGGTGGGGTTTGCTGGGAATAATAATAAAGGTATATTCTTTTTAAAAGTATGTATGTCTATATAGGTATGTATATTTACCCAAAAAATATGGGGGATTGGAAATGATGCAGACAATTACATTAATGGAAGCAACATTCTTTCCGCAATATTAAGCTGATCCACCAAAAAAGAGAAAAAATAAAATAGGATTGCTGGTTGCATCTCGACAGCCAATAGGATTGCTGGTTGCATCTCGACAGCCAATAGGATTGCTGGTTGCATCTCGACAGCCAATAGGATTGTTGGTTGCATCTCGACAGCCAATAGGATTGCTGGTTGCATCTCGACAGCCAATAGGATTGCTGGTTGCATCTCGGCAGCCAATAGGATTGCTGGTTGCATCTCGACAGCCAATAGGATTGCTGGTTGCATCTCGACAGCCAATAGGATTGCTGGTTGCATCTCGACAGCCAATAGGATTGCTGGTTGCATCTCGACAGCCAATAGGATTGCTGGTTGCATCTCGACAGCCAATAGGATTGCTGGTTGCATCTCGACAGCCAATAGGATTGCTGGTTGCATCTCGACAGCCAAAAGGATTGCTGGTTGCATATCGACAGCCAATAGGATTGCTGGTTGCATCTCGACAGCCAATAGGATTGCTGGTTGCATCTCGACAGCCAATAGGATTGCTGGTTTTATCTCGTCTGACATTGGTTGAGCACCTTCTACTTCGCTTCAACCTTCAGTATGTCAATTATTTTACTGCATATTGTCTGCTTAAAGAATCCCATGTATCTGAGTAGAACCTTGTCAATATGGACAGTAGAGGGAGCCACATGTCTGTAAAATCAGTTTGCCAGTGACACACTACATACATACATACATACATACATACATACATACATACATACATACATACAATCACAATCATTGGCGCATAAAATATGCTGAGGAAGGATGATGTTTAATTAGATGATTGGGAACATGTACACATGACTTCCTCAGGGTGGATAATGTTTAATTAGATGATTGGGAACATGTACACATGACTTCCTCAGGGTGGATAATGTTAATTAGACGATTGGGAACATGTACACATGACTTCCTCAGGGTGGATAATGTTTAATTAGATGATTGGGAACATGTACACATGACTTCCTCAGGGTGGATAATGTTAATTAGACGATTGGGAACATGTACACATGACTTCCTCAGGGTGGATTATGTTTAATTAGACGATTGGGAACATGTACTCATGACTTCCTCAGGAAGGATCATGTTTAATTAGATGATTGGGAACATGTACACATGACTTCCTCAGGGTGGATAATGTTAATTAGACGATTGGGAACATGTACACATGACTTCCTCAGGGTGGATAATGTTAATTAGATGATTGGGAACATGTACACATGACTTCCTCAGGGTGGATAATGTTAATTAGATGATTGGGAACATGTACACATGACTTCCTCAGGGTGGATGATGTTTAATTAGACGATTGGGAATATGTACACATGACTTCCTCAGGGTGGATAATGTTAATTAGATGATTGGGAACATGTACACATGACTTCCTCAGGGTGGATAATGTTTAATTAGACGATTGGGAACATGTACACATGACTTCCTCAGGAAGGATAATGTTTAATTAGATGATTGGGAACATGTACACATGACTTCCTCAGGGTGGATAATGTTTAATTAGACGATTGGGAACATGTACACATGACTTCCTCAGGAAGGATAATGTTTAATTAGATGATTGGGAACATGTACACATGACTTCCTCAGGGTGGATAATGTTAATTAGACGATTGGGAACATGTACACATGACTTCCTCAGGGTGGATAATGTTAATTAGATGATTGGGAACATGTACACATGACTTCCTCAGGGTGGATACTGTTAATTAGATGATTGGGAACATGTACACATGACTTCCTCAGGGTGGATAATGTTAATTAGATGATTGGGAACATGTACACATGACTTCCTCAGGAAGGATAATGTTTAATTAGATGATTGGGAACATGTACACATGACTTCCTCAGGGTGGATAATGTTAATTAGACGATTGGGAACATGTACACATGACTTCCTCAGGGTGGATAATGTTAATTAGATGATTGGGAACATGTACACATGACTTCCTCAGGGTGGATTATGTTTAATTAGACGATTGGGAACATGTACTCATGACTTCCTCAGGAAGGATCATGTTTAATTAGATGATTGGGAACATGTACACATGACTTCCTCAGGGTGGATAATGTTAATTAGACGATTGGGAACATGTACACATGACTTCCTCAGGGTGGATAATGTTAATTAGATGATTGGGAACATGTACACATGACTTCCTCAGGGTGGATAATGTTAATTAGATGATTGGGAACATGTACACATGACTTCCTCAGGGTGGATAATGTTAATTAGACGATTGGGAACATGTACACATGACTTCCTCAGGGTGGATAATGTTAATTAGATGATTGGGAACATGTACACATGACTTCCTCAGGGTGGATAATGTTTAATTAGACGATTGGGAACATGTACCCATGACTTCCTCAGGAAGGATAATGTTTAATTAGATGATTGGGAACATGTACACATGACTTCCTCAGGGTGGATAATGTTTAATTAGACGATTGGGAACATGTACACATGACTTCCTCAGGAAGGATAATGTTTAATTAGATGATTGGGAACATGTACACATGACTTCCTCAGGGTGGATAATGTTAATTAGACGATTGGGAACATGTACACATGACTTCCTCAGGGTGGATAATGTTAATTAGATGATTGGGAACATGTACACATGACTTCCTCAGGGTGGATAATGTTAATTAGATGATTGGGAACATGTACACATGACTTCCTCAGGGTGGATACTGTTAATTAGATGATTGGGAACATGTACACATGACTTCCTCAGGGTGGATAATGTTAATTAGATGATTGGGAACATGTACACATGACTTCCTCAGGGTGGATAATGTTAATTAGATGATTGGGAACATGTACACATGACTTCCTCAGGGTGGATAATGTTAATTAGACGATTGGGAACATGTACACATGACTTCCTCAGGGTGGATAATGTTTAATTAGATGATTGGGAACATGTACACATGACTTCCTCGGTGGATAATGTTTAATTAGATGATTGGGAACATGTACACATGACTTCCTCGGTGGATAATGTTTAATTAGATGATTGGGAACATGTACACATGACTTCCTCAGGGTGGATAATGTTAATGAGATGATTGGGAACATGTACACATGACTTCCTCGGTGGATAATGTTTAATTAGACGATTGGGAACATGTACACATGACTTCCTCAGGGTGGATAATGTTAATGAGATGATTGGGAACATGTACACATGACTTCCTCAGGGTGGATAATGTTAATTAGACGATTGGGAACATGTACACATGACTTCCTGAGAGGTGGCCGGATTCTCATGACCTGGCGCGTGTGTGTGTGTGTGTGTGTGTGTGTGTGTGTTGGGTGAGCCTGAGCGTTATCAGCGTAACCTGGTTCTGCACCCTGAGGACACGTGCTCCTCTCAGAGAAGACGGTTTCACTTCTTCAGTCCGTTCTCTCTCTCGTCATCTGTAACACTGAGATTAACATTCCGACGGTTCACTGTACCTGCTCCCCTTTTTCAGCCCGTTGTTCAATCAAAGTGTAAACTACAAGATGAGGAATAGGCTGCTGTTTGTCCCCTTCAACTCCATCCATACTGAAGCAGTAACTATGCCAACGATGTATGGACTCACTGTATGGGCTGATTCACAGGGTACCAGTACTGAGTCCATGTGCAGGGGTACGAGGTAATAACTTGGCTATATAGACGGGGTACCAGTACTGAGTCCATGTGCAGGGGTACGAGGTAATAACTTGGCTATATAGACGGGGTACCAGTACTGAGTCCATGTGCAGGGGTACGAGGTAATAACTTGGCTATATAGACGGGGTACCAGTACTGAGTCCATGTGCAGGGGTACGAGGTAATAACTTGGCTATATAGACGGGGTACCAGTACTGAGTCCATGTGCAGGGGTACGAGGTAATAATTTGGCTATATAGACGGGGTACCAGTACTGAGTCCATGTGCAGGGGTACGAGGTAATAACTTGGCTATATAGACGGGGTACCAGTACTGAGTCCATGTGCAGGGGTACGAGGTAATAACTTGGCTATATACACAGGGTACCAGTACTGAGTCCATGTGCAGGGGTACGAGGTAATAACTTGGCTATATACACAGGGTACCAGTACTGAGTCCATGTGCAGGGATACGAGGTAATAACTTGGCTATATACACAGGGTACCAGTACTGAGTCCATGTGCAGGGGTACGAGGTAATAACTTGGCTATATACACAGGGTACCAGTACTGAGTCCATGTGCAGGGGTACGAGGTAATAACTTGGCTATATACACAGGGTACCAGTACTGAGTCCATGTGCAGGGGTACGAGGTAATAACTTGGCTATATACACGGGGTACCAGTACTGAGTCCATGTGCAGGGGTACGAGGTAATAACTTGGCTATATACACGGGGTACCAGTACTGAGTCCATGTGCAGGGGTACGAGGTCATTGAGGTAGATATGTAGTGCATTTGGAAAGTATTCAGACCCATTGACTTTTTCCACATTTTGTTAAGTTACAGCCTTATTCTAAAGTGGATAAAAAAATATGAAAAATCCTCATCAATTTCCTAGATTCCTGCCTTTCTAGGGAGTTTTTCCTAGCCACTGTGCTTCTACATCTTCATTGCTTGCTGTTTGGGGTTTTAGGCTGGGTTTCTGTACAGCATTTTGACATCAGTTGATGTAAAAAGGGCCTTTTTAAATACGTTTGATTGATCGATTTAAACACAATACGCCATAATGACAAAGCAAAAGCAGGTTATAGTAATTTATGCAAATGTATTAAAAATATAAAAACAAATACCTTATTTACATGAGTATTCAGACTTTTTGCTATGAGACTCGAAATTGAGCTCAGGTGCATCCTGTTTCTGTTGATCAAGTTTCTACAACTTGATTGGAGTCCACCTGTGGTAAATTCAATTTTAGAATAAGGCTGTAATGTAACAAAATGTGGAAAAAATGAAGGGGTCTGAATACTTTCCAAATGCACTGTATAGTAGTGGTAAAGTGACTAGGCAACAGGATAGATAATAGATGGTAGAAGCAGCCAATGTGAAGAGTCTTAAACAGTTAGTGCAAGAAACAGAGAAGGGCAGGGTACAGTAGATCAAGGGCAGGGCACAGTAGATAACAGTATAGGCTGTTTGGTGGGAGACAAGGGCAGGGTACAGTAGATAACAGTATAGGCTGTTTGGTGGGAGACAAGGGCAGGGTACAGTAGATAACAGTATAGGCTGTTTGGTGGGAGACAAGGGCAGGGTACAGTAGATAACAGTATAGGCTGTTTGGTAGGAGACAAGGGCAGGGTACAGTCGATGGCAGTATAGGCTGTTTGGTGGGAGACAAGGGCAGGGTACAGTAGATGGCAGTATAGGCTGTTTGGTAGGAGACAAGGGCAGGGTACAGTAGATAACAGTATAGGCTGTTTGGTGGGATGGGCGGGTCCGGCTACTGACTCTGTTCACCCTCCTGTGTTACTGAGTAGAAGAAAAGTCTGAGTAACTCCTTTTGGACCAGCAGAGCAGTAAGACTCTCCCTTACAGCAGAGCAGTAAGTACTTTTATAAGAGATATGTGTCTGTTATTGGAAAAGTAATGATGAAAAATGTAAAGCTTATCAAAAAGAAGACTTTTATTTTGTAGTTGGAATGTTTTCTCTGTGGTTATCAGCATTTGTTGAGTGTTCCATTAGTATATTGTATGTCTTTCTGTGTATTCTTCGTTAGTACCCAACTCCTTTTCCCTCTCAGGGAGGATGGCCAACGTCCAGGTGCCTGTTGGTATGTCCTACTGTACTTTGGGTTGAGTGAAACTCTTGTTAACTATAAAGGAAGTGAAACAGCCATGTGTTTTCAGTGGACAGATAGTTGGACGAAAGTAAATAATGGATGGATGAATGAATGAATGGATGAATGAATGGATGAATGAATGGATGAATGAACGAATGAATGAATGAATGAAGCCATGCTGTGAGGTACTGTAGGGATGAATGAATTAACACATTAATGTATTAGAGAATGAACTAATACTTTGTCTACCCCCCCTCCTCCAGTGGCCATCGGTGCATTTGGGGACAGTCCTGTCCAGATGACCTGTCCTTACTGTCACCAGACCGTGGTCACTCAGGTTGACTTCTCCTCTGGTGTCCTCACCTACCTCTTCTGTGGAGGAATCTTCTTCTGTGGGTACGTACAAGAGTGTGTGTGTGTGTGTGTGTGTGTGTGTGTGTGTGTGTGTGTGTGTGTGTGTGTGTGTGTGTGTGTGTGTGTGTGTGTGTGTGTGTGTGTGTGTGTGTGTGTGTGTGTGTGTGTGTGTGTGTGTGTGTGTGTGTGGTGAAAGCCTATCCTACTGTTAGTCAGTGGGTTATGGTCAGGCACCACAGGCTGAAATGACTTGCATCTATATATACATTTTGAGATTTGTTGGTATTTTGATCCATTAATATGAGTATTTTGATCCATTAATATGAGTATTTTCACAAACTAAACATACACATGTCAAACTTGATGAAAATGTATGTATTTGTTTATCATACCACCGTCATAAAAAATTTAATGAATCAATAATTTCAAAGCTCACTACATTAAATTACACATAATTTAAAAGCCCATTTCATAAAGAATGTTACAAACTGGACTATATTTTGTAACTTACTTTGATGAGATTGTGATTGGGTCTAATTAGGCTTTGGTAGTCTAATTTCAGAGTGCTTGTCTTTTAACTGCCATTTCCTGAAAGTCAGACTCAGACAAGCACATGTTGTTGTGAGGTGATGCTTAGATGTTTTCTCCAGACTTGCCCAGAGGGAATCGTTGATATGTTGTTAATTGTTTATTCTAGATCACATTTTCTTTGGAAAAAATGCACCAAAAAATGCATTTTTTACCTACGACTTTAGTATTTTACAGATAGAAAGATGAAAAGTGTATTTAACCCACAAGCTGCTCTGGTCAAGTCCGGTTCTGGAGTGTCTTAACAAAATAAAACCAAAATATTCACGCTGACTTCAGTGTCCAGATTGAAATGCATTTGTGTAAATATGTATATAGTGTATTTAATGAAATATTTGGAAACATTTTTTATACAAAGTGTATTTTTATTTGTGTCTACATTTAACTGGTAAAAGTTGATTGTGATTTAAGAGAGAAAAACATCCGTTTTAGGCCTTAAGATGCATCTCCATACAATGTCTGACCGTTGTTTCTCCTCAGGTTTGTTCTGGGTTGCTGCCTCATCCCTTTCTGTTTCGACCGGCTCAAAGACGCCAAGCACACGTGTCCCTCCTGCAAGACCATCCTGGGGGTTTATAAGCGCTTATAAGCACATAATAACCTGCGGGAGTCTCCCGTGTCTTTTGGGAAGCTCGCTACAACATTGTGTCTTGTCTTCTGAGACAAGTTGTTCTTCCACAACAGTCTGTTGTTTCTCTCAACTTCCACCCAGTAGAACTGCACAGCAGTTTGAAAGACAAATGAGTTTAACTTGCCATTTACAGTGTCCCATCCCGCCCTGTCCCTTGCTATGCAGTTAACTGTTGCCTTGGCAATGGAAAAAATGTGCGACTTAATTAGTTTGACTCAATAGAACAATTTAACTGTCACAGAATGTTGTCATTGACAGTGTTCCATCCTGTCCCTTGTTATGAAGTTCACCGCTGCCTTGGCAACGGTAAAATATTTGTGCCATAGAAAACATAGAATGTGAATATTCATGATTTTGATGGTTGTGGAATGATCTGTAAGTTATATTAGTATAATTGTGTCAATGCAGCACTGTGAGTCTTTCTGATTGAGTACTGTACTGGTTTGTTAGGAAAAAACTGAGCCCTGAAAAATACAATCATTTCACAACCGCTAAAATATTTTGTTAATTTGTTGAAAAAACTAATTTTTATTATCAGCTGTTAGTTCATAGGCTGTTTATTTCTTTATAAATAAAATGTTAAAAAATTGGGGGGGCTTGTGCAATAATATACATTTTTATTAATTAAATCATACATTCAACATCTGCTAGTTAGTAGCATCAAATGGCAACATTGAGAAGACAGACAACAGTCTGAGCTGACGTGAACAGAAGCACAGTGACATTCTAATGACAGAATCGTCCTACACTAGTGGAATTGGTGGTCATGACATTGAACGGCGTTTTGGCTCGCTAGATAAGTGTTGGAGATACTAACCCTGATAAAACAAAATGGCTGTCCCAGAAAGACGACATCACCAACACAAGACTTCTTTGTCATCTCATGAAGACGAAGACAAAGGGCTCTATTCAATCCACACGGTGGAAGTTCAGCGTGACGGCGTGGTTGAAATGTAAAGGCCATGTTCCCGTAGCGTAGACGCTGCACATGTCGTCTCAATAGGAAATGACCTTTACATTTCAGCTATACAGACTGAATAGAGCCCTAAAAATACTTCTTTAAACAGCGTTCCAGCCACCAAGACAGAACAGACTTCATTCCAGCCACCAAGACAGAACAGACTTCATTCCAGCCACCAAGACAGAAAATGGTTCATTCCAGCCACCAAGACAGAACAGACTTCATTCCAGCCACCAAGACAGAAAATGGTTCATTCCAGCCACCAAGACAGAAAATGGTTCATTCCAACAACATTCCAGCCACCAAGACAGAAGAGACTTCATTCCAGCCACCAAGACAGAAAATGGTTCATTCCAACAACATTCCAGCCACCAAGACAGAAGAGACTTCATTCCAGCCACCAAGACAGAAAATGGTTCATTCCAACAACATTCCAGCCACCAAGACAGAAGAGACTTCATTCCAGCCACCAAGACAGAAAATGGTTCATTCCAACAGCATTCCAGCCACCAAGACAGAAGAGACTTCATTCCAGCCACCAAGACAGAAAATGGTTCATTCCAACAACATTCCAGCCACCAAGACAGAAGAGACTTCATTCCAGCCACCAAGACAGAAAATGGTTCATTCCAACAGCATTCCAGCCACCAAGACAGAAGAGACTTCATTCCAGCCACCAAGACAGAAAATGGTTCATTCCAACAACGTTCCAGCCACCAAGACAGAACAGACTTCATTCCAGCCACCAAGACAGAAAATGGTTCATTCCAACAACATTCCAGCCACCAAGACAGAACAGACTTCATTCCAGCCACCAAGACAGAAAATGGTTCATTCCAACAACGTTCCAGCCACCAAGACAGAACAGACTTCATTCCAGCCACCAAGACAGAACAGACTTAATTTCAACAACATTCCAACCACCAAGACAGAAGAGACTTAATTTCAACAACATTCCAACCACCAAGACAGAACAACATACAAAGTGAATACACTTAAATAAAATGGTGTGCAGAACTTGTCAGAGCAGAAACATTGACGTGACTAAAGTGCTAGATTGTTTTATAGTCTTTTGATAGGTCCAGTATATCCTTGTATTCGGTGATATTTACAATATCTAAGGCACTACTTGACTCTAAATGTATACATTTTTGTTTCCCGTTTGAGAACTTTACATGGTGTTTTTCCCCTGTCTGAGCCGAATGCGACTTGATGCTATGGAGTCAGTTATCTGTGAAATCAGTGTAGAATGTACAGGACAGCGACGGCCAGAGTGGTGAGGAGAAGGTGGAGGCCGAACGTTGGTCTGTTGGTCGCTCCGCCGCTCGCTACACAGAAACAAACATACATTATAACTTTGTTCACTGAATCATATCACTCACTCACTCACTCACTCACTCACTCACTCACTCAGTCACTCAGTCACTCAGTCACTCTCACAGAGAAATGAAAGAGAACCGGCTGATCTTTCATAGATAAAAAGGAACGGTCATGTTTTACCTGTAGTAGCAGCTCCTCCAGCCACGGTGGTGACTGCTCCAGCTCCTCCAGCCACGGTGGTGACTGCCCCAGCTACCCCTGCACTGGTACTAGGAAGGTGGATGGTTCCCAAACCAACCGGGGTGGGGTCAATCTTGCCCCCCTTAAGACCCAGCCCCAGATAGTCCAGGTCGGCCTGGAAACGGGTGCTGATCCAGGTCTGGACCACGCTCTGGTTCTCATAGCTCCTCAGCTCCGGCAGGTTAGAACCCAGCAGACCTTTGACATGGCTCACATCCAGAGTCTGAGGGAGGAGGGGTTAGGGGGATAACTAGATACAGTTGTAGAAACACACACACACACGAACGCGCAAGCACACATGCACACACACACACACACACACACACACACACAGACAGACAGACAGACAGACGTAGAAACGCACACAGACACACACACACAGATGTAGAAACACACACAGACAGACACACACAGATGTAGAAACGCACACACACACACAGACAGACAGACAGACAGACAGACAGACAGACAGACAGACAGACGTAGAAACGCACACAGACACACACAAACAAACAGACAGACAGATGTAGAAACGCACACACATACACACCTGTATAACAGTAGGGTCCAGGCTGATGAAAGTGTCCATGTCCATACTGATGTTAGAAGTGGACAGACGCAGGACGTAGGCTGAGTCAGCACCACCTAGTGGACAGACAGAGAGTAGACTGAGTCAGCACCACCTAGTGGACAGACAGAGTATACTGAGTCAGCACCACCTAGTGGACAGACAGAGAGTAGACTGAGTCAGCACCACCTAGTGGACAGACAGATAGTAGACTGAGTCAGCACCACCTAGTGGACAGACAGAGAGTAGGCTGAGTCAGCACCACCTAGTGGACAGACAGAGAGTAGACTGAATCAGCACCACCTAGTGGACAGACAGAGAGTAGACTGAGTCAGCACCACCTAGTGGACAGACAGAGAGTAGACTGAGTCAGTGCCACCTAGTGGTCAGACAGAGAGTAGACTGAGTCAGCACCACCTAGTGGATAGACAGATGGTAGACTGAGTCAGCACCCCCTAGTGGACAGACAGATAGTAGACTGAGTCAGCACCACCTAGTGGACAGACAGAGAGTAGACTGAGTCAGCACCACCTAGTGGACAGACAGAGAGTAGACTGAATCAGCACCACCTAGTGGACAGACAGAGAGTAGACTGAGTCAGCACCACCTAGTGGACAGACAGAGAGTATACTGAGTCAGCACCACCTAGTGGACAGACAGAGAGTAGACTGAGTCAGCACCACCTAGTGGACAGACAGAGTAGACTGAGTCAGCACCACCTAGTGGACAGACAGAGAGTAGACTGAGTCAGCACCACCTAGTGGACAGACAGAGTAGACTGAGTCAGCACCACCTAGTGGACAGACAGAGAGTAGACTGAGTCAGCACCACCTAGTGGACAGACAGAGAGTAGACTGAGTCAGCACCACCTAGTGGACAGACAGAGTAGACTGAGTCAGCACCACCTAGTGGACAGACAGAGAGTAGACTGAGTCAGCACCACCTAGTGGACAGACAGAGTAGACTGAGTCAGCACCACCTAGTGGACAGACAGAGTAGACTGAGTCAGCACCACCTAGTGGACAGACAGAGAGTAGACTGAGTCAGCACCACCTAGTGGACAGACAGAGAGTAGACTGAGTCAGCACCACCTAGTGGACAGACAGAGTAGACTGAGTCAGCACCACCTAGTGGACAGACAGATAGTAGACTGAGTCAGCACCACCTAGTGGACAGACAGAGTAGACTGAGTCAGCACCACCTAGTGGACAGACAGAGAGTAGACTGAGTCAGCACCACCTAGTGGACAGACAGAGAGTAGACTGAGTCAGCACCACCTAGTGGACAGACAGAGTAGACTGAGTCAGCACCCCCTAGTGGACAGACAGAGAGTAGACTGAGTCAGCACCACCTAGTGGACAGACAGAGTAGACTGAGTCAGCACCACCTAGTGGACAGACAGAGTAGACTGAGTCAGCACCACCTAGTGGACAGACAGAGAGTAGACTGAGTCAGCACCACCTAGTGGACAGACAGAGAGTAGACTGAGTCAGCACCACCTAGTGGACAGACAGAGAGTAGACTGAGTCAGCACCACCTAGTGGACAGACAGAGAGTAGACTGAGTCAGCACCACCTAGTGGACAGACAGAGAGTAGACTGAGTCAGCACCACCTAGTGGACAGACAGAGTAGACTGAGTCAGCACCACCTAGTGGACAGACAGAGAGTAGACTGAGTCAGCACCACCTAGTGGACAGACAGAGTAGACTGAGTCAGCACCACCTAGTGGACAGACAGAGAGTAGACTGAGTCAGCACCACCTAGTGGACAGACAGAGAGTAGACTGAGTCAGCACCACCTAGTGGACAGACAGAGTAGACTGAGTCAGCACCACCTAGTGGACAGACAGAGAGTAGACTGAGTCAGCACCACCTAGTGGACAGACAGAGCAGACTGAGTCAGCACCACCTAGTGGACAGACAGAGAGTAGACTGAGTCAGCACCACCTAGTGGACAGACAGAGAGTAGACTGAGTCAGCACCACCTAGTGGACAGACAGAGTAGACTGAGTCAGCACCACCTAGTGGACAGACAGAGAGTAGACTGAGTCAGCACCACCTAGTGGACAGACAGAGTAGACTGAGTCAGCACCACCTAGTGGACAGACAGAGTAGACTGAGTCAGCACCACCTAGTGGACAGACAGAGAGTAGACTGAGTCAGCACCACCTAGTGGACAGACAGAGAGTAGACTGAGTCAGCACCACCTAGTGGACAGACAGAGTAGACTGAGTCAGCACCACCTAGTGGACAGACAGATAGTAGACTGAGTCAGCACCACCTAGTGGACAGACAGAGTAGACTGAGTCAGCACCACCTAGTGGACAGACAGAGTAGACTGAGTCAGCACCACCTAGTGGGCAGACAGAGAGTAGACTGAGTCAGCACCACCTAGTGGACAGACAGAGAGTAGACTGAGTCAGCACCACCTAGTGGACAGACAGAGTAGACTGAGTCAGCACCACCTAGTGGACAGACAGAGTAGACTGAGTCAGCACCCCCTAGTGGACAGACAGAGAGTAGACTGAGTCAGCACCACCTAGTGGACAGACAGAGAGTAGACTGAGTCAGCACCACCTAGTGGACAGACAGAGTAGACTGAGTCAGCACCACCTAGTGGACAGACAGAGAGTAGACTGAGTCAGCACCACTTAGTGGACAGACAGAGAGTAGACTGAGTCAGCACCACCTAGTGGACAGACAGAGAGTAGACTGAGTCAGCACCACCTAGTGGACAGACAGAGAGTAGACTGAGTCAGCACCACCTAGTGGACAGACAGAGTAGACTGAGTCAGCACCACCTAGTGGACAGACAGAGAGTAGACTGAGTCAGCACCACCTAGTGGACAGACAGAGTAGACTGAGTCAGCACCACCTAGTGGACAGACAGAGTAGACTGAGTCAGCACCACCTAGTGGACAGACAGAGAGTAGACTGAGTCAGCACCACCTAGTGGACAGACAGAGAGTAGACTGAGTCAGCACCACCTAGTGGACAGACAGAGTAGACTGAGTCAGCACCACCTAGTGGACAGACAGATAGTAGACTGAGTCAGCACCACCTAGTGGACAGACAGAGTAGACTGAGTCAGCACCACCTAGTGGACAGACAGAGTAGACTGAGTCAGCACCACCTAGTGGACAGACAGAGAGTAGACTGAGTCAGCACCACCTAGTGGACAGACAGAGAGTAGACTGAGTCAGCACCACCTAGTGGACAGACAGAGTAGACTGAGTCAGCACCACCTAGTGGACAGACAGAGTAGACTGAGTCAGCACCCCCTAGTGGACAGACAGAGAGTAGACTGAGTCAGCACCACCTAGTGGACAGACAGAGTAGACTGAGTCAGCACCACCTAGTGGACAGACAGAGAGTAGACTGAGTCAGCACCACCTAGTGGACAGACAGAGAGTAGACTGAGTCAGCACCACCTAGTGGACAGACAGAGTAGACTGAGTCAGCACCACCTAGTGGACAGACAGAGAGTAGACTGAGTCAGCACCACCTAGTGGACAGACAGAGTAGACTGAGTCAGTACCACCTAGTGGACAGACAGAGAGTAGACTGAGTCAGCACCACCTAGTGGACAGACAGAGTAGACTGAGTCAGCACCACCTAGTGGACAGACAGAGTAGACTGAGTCAGCACCACCTAGTGGACAGACAGAGTAGACTGAGTCAGCACCACCTAGTGGACAGACAGAGTAGACTGAGTCAGCACCACCTAGTGGACAGACAGAGTAGACTGAGTCAGCTCCACCTAGTGGTCAGACAGATAGTAGACTGAGTCAGCACCACCTAGTGGACAGACAGAGAGTAGGCTGAGTCAGCACCACCTAGTGGACAGACAGAGAGTAGACTGAATCAGCACCACCTAGTGGACAGACAGAGAGTAGACTGAGTCAGCACCACCTAGTGGACAGACAGAGAGTAGACTGAGTCAGTGCCACCTAGTGGTCAGACAGAGAGTAGACTGAGTCAGCACCACCTAGTGGATAGACAGATGGTAGACTGAGTCAGCACCCCCTAGTGGACAGACAGATAGTAGACTGAGTCAGCACCACCTAGTGGACAGACAGAGAGTAGACTGAGTCAGCACCACCTAGTGGACAGACAGAGAGTAGACTGAATCAGCACCACCTAGTGGACAGACAGAGAGTAGACTGAGTCAGCACCACCTAGTGGACAGACAGAGAGTATACTGAGTCAGCACCACCTAGTGGACAGACAGAGAGTAGACTGAGTCAGCACCACCTAGTGGACAGACAGAGTAGACTGAGTCAGCACCACCTAGTGGACAGACAGAGAGTAGACTGAGTCAGCACCACCTAGTGGACAGACAGAGAGTAGACTGAGTCAGCACCACCTAGTGGACAGACAGAGAGTAGACTGAGTCAGCACCACCTAGTGGACAGACAGAGTAGACTGAGTCAGCACCACCTAGTGGACAGACAGAGAGTAGACTGAGTCAGCACCACCTAGTGGACAGACAGAGTAGACTGAGTCAGCACCACCTAGTGGACAGACAGAGTAGACTGAGTCAGCACCACCTAGTGGACAGACAGAGAGTAGACTGAGTCAGCACCACCTAGTGGACAGACAGAGAGTAGACTGAGTCAGCACCACCTAGTGGACAGACAGAGTAGACTGAGTCAGCACCACCTAGTGGACAGACAGATAGTAGACTGAGTCAGCACCACCTAGTGGACAGACAGAGTAGACTGAGTCAGCACCACCTAGTGGACAGACAGAGAGTAGACTGAGTCAGCACCACCTAGTGGACAGACAGAGAGTAGACTGAGTCAGCACCACCTAGTGGACAGACAGAGTAGACTGAGTCAGCACCCCCTAGTGGACAGACAGAGAGTAGACTGAGTCAGCACCACCTAGTGGACAGACAGAGTAGACTGAGTCAGCACCACCTAGTGGACAGACAGAGTAGACTGAGTCAGCACCACCTAGTGGACAGACAGAGAGTAGACTGAGTCAGCACCACCTAGTGGACAGACAGAGAGTAGACTGAGTCAGCACCACCTAGTGGACAGACAGAGAGTAGACTGAGTCAGCACCACCTAGTGGACAGACAGAGAGTAGACTGAGTCAGCACCACCTAGTGGACAGACAGAGAGTAGACTGAGTCAGCACCACCTAGTGGACAGACAGAGTAGACTGAGTCAGCACCACCTAGTGGACAGACAGAGAGTAGACTGAGTCAGCACCACCTAGTGGACAGACAGAGTAGACTGAGTCAGCACCACCTAGTGGACAGACAGAGAGTAGACTGAGTCAGCACCACCTAGTGGACAGACAGAGAGTAGACTGAGTCAGCACCACCTAGTGGACAGACAGAGTAGACTGAGTCAGCACCACCTAGTGGACAGACAGAGAGTAGACTGAGTCAGCACCACCTAGTGGACAGACAGAGCAGACTGAGTCAGCACCACCTAGTGGACAGACAGAGAGTAGACTGAGTCAGCACCACCTAGTGGACAGACAGAGAGTAGACTGAGTCAGCACCACCTAGTGGACAGACAGAGTAGACTGAGTCAGCACCACCTAGTGGACAGACAGAGAGTAGACTGAGTCAGCACCACCTAGTGGACAGACAGAGTAGACTGAGTCAGCACCACCTAGTGGACAGACAGAGTAGACTGAGTCAGCACCACCTAGTGGACAGACAGAGAGTAGACTGAGTCAGCACCACCTAGTGGACAGACAGAGAGTAGACTGAGTCAGCACCACCTAGTGGACAGACAGAGTAGACTGAGTCAGCACCACCTAGTGGACAGACAGATAGTAGACTGAGTCAGCACCACCTAGTGGACAGACAGAGTAGACTGAGTCAGCACCACCTAGTGGACAGACAGAGTAGACTGAGTCAGCACCACCTAGTGGGCAGACAGAGAGTAGACTGAGTCAGCACCACCTAGTGGACAGACAGAGAGTAGACTGAGTCAGCACCACCTAGTGGACAGACAGAGTAGACTGAGTCAGCACCACCTAGTGGACAGACAGAGTAGACTGAGTCAGCACCCCCTAGTGGACAGACAGAGAGTAGACTGAGTCAGCACCACCTAGTGGACAGACAGAGAGTAGACTGAGTCAGCACCACCTAGTGGACAGACAGAGTAGACTGAGTCAGCACCACCTAGTGGACAGACAGAGAGTAGACTGAGTCAGCACCACTTAGTGGACAGACAGAGAGTAGACTGAGTCAGCACCACCTAGTGGACAGACAGAGAGTAGACTGAGTCAGCACCACCTAGTGGACAGACAGAGAGTAGACTGAGTCAGCACCACCTAGTGGACAGACAGAGTAGACTGAGTCAGCACCACCTAGTGGACAGACAGAGAGTAGACTGAGTCAGCACCACCTAGTGGACAGACAGAGTAGACTGAGTCAGCACCACCTAGTGGACAGACAGAGTAGACTGAGTCAGCACCACCTAGTGGACAGACAGAGAGTAGACTGAGTCAGCACCACCTAGTGGACAGACAGAGAGTAGACTGAGTCAGCACCACCTAGTGGACAGACAGAGTAGACTGAGTCAGCACCACCTAGTGGACAGACAGATAGTAGACTGAGTCAGCACCACCTAGTGGACAGACAGAGTAGACTGAGTCAGCACCACCTAGTGGACAGACAGAGTAGACTGAGTCAGCACCACC
Organism: Salvelinus alpinus; assembly: GCF_045679555.1. NCBI lineage: Eukaryota > Metazoa > Chordata > Actinopteri > Salmoniformes > Salmonidae > Salvelinus > Salvelinus alpinus. The sequence goes on from NC_092087.1 coordinate 100,190,859, forward strand.
TAGTGGACAGACAGAGAGTAGACTGAGTCAGCACCACCTAGTGGACAGACAGAGAGTAGACTGAGTCAGCACCACCTAGTGGACAGACAGAGTAGACTGAGTCAGCACCACCTAGTGGACAGACAGAGTAGACTGAGTCAGCACCCCCTAGTGGACAGACAGAGAGTAGACTGAGTCAGCACCACCTAGTGGACAGACAGAGTATACTGAGTCAGCACCACCTAGTGGACAGACAGAGAGTAGACTGAGTCAGCACCACCTAGTGGACAGACAGAGAGTAGACTGAGTCAGCACCACCTAGTGGACAGACAGAGTATACTGAGTCAGCACCACCTAGTGGACAGACAGAGAGTAGACTGAGTCAGCACCACCTAGTGGACAGACAGATAGTAGACTGAGTCAGTACCACCTAGTGGACAGACAGAGAGTAGACTGAGTCAGCACCACCTAGTGGACAGACAGAGTAGACTGAGTCAGCACCACCTAGTGGACAGACAGAGTAGACTGAGTCAGCACCACCTAGTGGACAGACAGAGTAGACTGAGTCAGCACCACCTAGTGGACAGACAGAGTAGACTGAGTCAGCACCACCTAGTGGACAGACAGAGTAGACTGAGTCAGCTCCACCTAGTGGTCAGACAGAGAGTAGGCTGAGTCAGCACCACCTAGTGGACAGACGGAAGCAAGGGAAAGACAGCAATATGGATGGAGGGAATCAGAGAAAGAGAGACATAGACGTACTTGAGTATGGCTGTGTTAGTTAGTAGGGTAGTAGAGGTATGTATGTATGTAAGCCATTTTGCCACAACTTTGGAAGTATGCTTGGGGTCATTGTCCATTTGGAAGGCCCATTTGCGAGCAAGCTTTAACTTCCTGACTGATGTCTTGAGATGTTGCTTCAATATATCCACATAATTTTTCATCCTCATCATGCCATCTATTTTGTGAAGTGCACCAGTCCCATCTGCAGCAAAGCACCCCCACAACATGATGCTGCCACCCCCGTGCTTCACGGTTGGGATGGTGTTCTTCGGCTTGCAAGCTTCCCCCTTTTTCCTCCAAACATAACGATGGTCATTATGGCCAAACAGTTCTATTTTTGTTTCATCAGACCAGAGGACATTTCTCCAAAAAGTACGATCTTTGTCCCCATGTGCAGTTGCAAACCGTAGTCTGGGTTTTTTATGGCAGTTTTGGAGCAGTGGCTTCTTCCTTGCTGAGCGGCCTTTCAGGTTATGTCGATATAGGACTCGTTTTACTGTAGATATAGATACTTTTGTACCTGTTTCCTCCAGTATCTTCACAAGGTCCTTTGCTGCTGTTCTGGGATTGATTCGCACCAAAGTACGTTCATCTCTAGGAGACAGAACGCGTTTCCTTCCTGAGCGGTATGACGGCTGCGTGGTCCCATGGTGTTTATACTTGCGTACTATTGTTTGTACAGATGAACGTGGTACCTTCAGGCGTTTGGAAATTGCTCCCAAGGATGAACCAGACTTGTGGAGGTCTACAATTTTTTTTCTGAGGTCTTGGCTGATTTCTTTTGATTTTCCCATGATGTCAAGCAAAGAGAAACTGAGTTTGAAGGTAGGCCTTGAAATACATCCACAGGTACACCTCCAATTGACTCAAATCATGTCAATTAGCCTATCAGAAGCTTCTAAAGCCATGACATAATTTTCTGGAATTTTCCAAGCTGTTTAAAGGCACAGTCAAGTTAGTGTATGTAAACTTCTGACCCACTGGAATTGTGATACAGTGAATTATAAGTGAAATAATCTGTCTGAAAACAATTGTTGGAAAAATTACTTGTGTCATGCACAAAGTAGATGTCCTAACCGACTTGCCAAAACTATAGTTTGTTAACAATACATTTGTGGAGTGGTTGAAAAACGAGTTTTAATGACTCCAACCTAAGTGTATGTAAACTTCCAACTTCAACTGTATGTAAGGCTGTGTTATCTGGTAGGGGGTAGAGGTACCTATGTATGGCTGTGTTATCTGGTAGAGGTACCTATGTCTGGCTGTGTTAGCTGGTAGGAGGTACCTATGTATGGCTGTGTTAGCTGGTAGGAGGTACCTATGTATGGCTGTGTTAGCTGGTAGGAGGTACCTATGTCTGGCTGTGTTAGCTGGTATGAGGTACCTATGTATGGCTGTGTTATCTGGTAGAGGTACCTATGTCTGGCTGTGTTAGCTGGTAGGAGGTACCTATGTATGGCTGTGTTAGCTGGTAGGAGGTACCTATGTCTGGCTGTGTTAGCTGGTAGGAGGTACCTATGTCTGGCTGTGTTAGCTGGTAGGAGGTACCTATGTATGGCTGTGTTAGCTGGTAGGAGGTAGAGGTACCTATGTATGGCTTTGTTAGCTGGTAGGAGGTACCTATGTATGGCTGTGTTAGCTGGTAGGAGGTACCTATGTATGGCTGTGTTAGCTGGTAGGAGGTACCTATGTATGGCTGTGTTATCTGGTAGGAGGTAGAGGTACCTATGTATGGCTGTGTTAGCTGGTAGGAGGTACCTATGTATGGCTGTGTTAGCTGGTAGGAGGTAGAGGTACCTATGTATGGCTGTGTTAGCTGGTAGGAGGTAGAGGTACCTATGTATGACTGTGTTAGCTGGTAGGAGGTAGAGGTACCTATGTATGGCTGTGTTATCTGGTAGGAGGTACCTATGTATGGCTGTGTTAGCTGGTAGGAGGTACCTATGTATGGCTGTGTTATCTGGTAGGAGGTACCTATGTATGACTGTGTTAGCTGGTAGGAGGTAGGAGGTAGGAGGTAGAGGTACCTATGTATGGCTGTGTTAGCTGGTAGGAGGTAGAGGTAACTATGTATGACTGTGTTAGCTGGTAGGAGGTACCTATGTATGGCTGTGTTAGCTGGTAGGAGGTACCTATGTATGGCTGTGTTATCTGGTAGGAGGTACCTATGTATGGCTGTGTTAGCTGGTAGGAGGTACCTATGTATGGCTGTGTTAGCTGGTAGGAGGTAGAGGTACCTATGTATGGCTGTGTTAGCTGGTAGGAGGTAGAGGTACCTATGCATGGCTGTGTTAGCTGGTAGGAGGTAACAATGTATGGCTGTGTTAGCTGGTAGGAGGTAGAGGTACCTATGTATGGCTGTGTTAGCTGGTAGAGGTAGAGGTACCTATGTATGGCTGTGTTAGCTGGTAGGAGGTACCTATGTATGGCTGTGTTAGCTGGTAGGAGGTACCTATGTATGGCTGTGTTATCTGGTAGGAGGTAGAGGTACCTATGTATGGCTGTGTTAGCTGGTAGGAGGTAGAGGTACCTATGTATGGCTGTGTTATCTGGTAGGAGGTACCTATGTATGGCTGTGTTAGCTGGTAGGAGGTACCTAAGTATGGCTGTGTTAGCTGGTAGGAGGTACCTATGTATGGCTGTGTTAGCTGGTAGGAGGTAGAGGTACCTATGTATGGCTGTGTTAGCTGGTAGGAGGTACCTATGTATGGCTGTGTTAGCTGGTAGGAGGTAGAGGTACCTATGTATGGCTGTGTTAGCTGGTAGGAGGTACCTATGTATGGCTGTGTTAGCTGGTAGGAGGTAGAGGTACCTATGTATGGCTGTGTTAGCTGGTAGGAGGTAGAGGTACCTATGTATGGCTGTGTTAGCTGGTAGGAGGTAGAGGTACCTATGTATGGCTGTGTTAGCTGGTAGGAGGTAGAGGTACCTATGTATGGCTGTGTTAGCTGGTAGGAGGTAGAGGTACCTATGTATGGCTGTGTTAGCTGGTAGGAGGTAGAGGTACCTATGTATGGCTGTGTTAGCTGGTAGGAGGTAGAGGTACCTATGTATGGCTGTGTTAGCTGGTAGGAGGTAGAGGTACCTATGTATGGCTGTGTTAGCTGGTAGGAGGTAGAGGTACCTATGTATGGCTGTGTTAGCTGGTAGGAGGTAGAGGTACCTATGTATGGCTGTGTTAGCTGGTAGGAGGTAGAGGTACCTATGTATGGCTGTGTTAGCTGGTAGAAGGTACCTATGTATGGCTGTGTTAGCTGGTAGGAGGTACCTATGTATGGCTGTGTTAGCTGGTAGGAGGTAGAGGTACCTATGTATGGCTGTGTTAGCTGGTAGGAGGTAGAGGTACCTATGTATGGCTGTGTTAGCTGGTAGGAGGTAGAGGTACCTATGTATGGCTGTGTTAGCTGGTAGGAGGTAGAGGTACCTATGTATGGCTGTGTTAGCTGGTAGGAGGTAGAGGTACCTATGTATGGCTGTGTTAGCTGGTAGGAGGTAGAGGTACCTATGTATGGCTGTGTTAGCTGGTAGGAGGTAGAGGTACCTATGTATGGCTGTGTTAGCTGGTAGGAGGTAGAGGTACCTATGTATGGCTGTGTTAGCTGGTAGGAGGTAGAGGTACCTATGTATGGCTGTGTTAGCTGGTAGGAGGTAGAGGTACCTATGTATGGCTGTGTTAGCTGGTAGGAGGTACCTATGTATGGCTGTGTTAGCTGGTAGGAGGTACCTATGTATGGCTGTGTTAGCTGGTAGGAGGTACCTATGTATGGCTGTGTTAGCTGGTAGGAGGTACCTATGTATGGCTGTGTTAGCTGGTAGGAGGTACCTATGTATGGCTGTGTTAGCTGGTAGGAGGTACCTATGTATGGCTGTGTTAGCTGGTAGGAGGTACCTATGTATGGCTGTGTTAGCTGGTAGGAGGTAGAGGTACCTATGTATGGCTGTGTTAGTTGGTAGGAGGTAGAGGTACCTATGTATGGCTGTGTTATCTGGTAGGAGGTAGAGGTACCTATGTATGGCTGTGTTAGCTGGTAGGAGGTAGAGGTACCTATGTATGGCTGTGTTAGCTGGTAGGAGGTAGAGGTACCTATGTATGGCTGTGTTAGCTGGTAGGAGGTAGAGGTACCTATGTATGGCTGTGTTAGCTGGTAGGAGGTAGAGGTACCTATGTATGGCTGTGTTAGCTGGTAGGAGGTAGAGGTACCTATGTATGGCTGTGTTAGCTGGTAGGAGGTAGAGGTACCTATGTATGGCTGTGTTAGCTGGTAGGAGGTAGAGGTACCTATGTATGGCTGTGTTAGCTGGTAGGAGGTACCTATGTATGGCTGTGTTAGCTGGTAGGAGGTACCTATGTATGGCTGTGTTAGCTGGTAGGAGGTACCTATGTATGGCTGTGTTAGCTGGTAGGAGGTACCTATGTATGGCTGTGTTAGCTGGTAGGAGGTACCTATGTATGGCTGTGTTAGCTGGTAGGAGGTACCTATGTATGGCTGTGTTAGCTGGTAGGAGGTACCTATGTATGGCTGTGTTAGCTGGTAGGAGGTACCTATGTATGGCTGTGTTAGCTGGTAGGAGGTACCTATGTATGGCTGTGTTAGCTGGTAGGAGGTACCTATGTATGGCTGTGTTAGCTGGTAGGAGGTACCTATGTATGGCTGTGTTAGCTGGTAGGAGGTACCTATGTATGGCTGTGTTAGCTGGTAGGAGGTAGCAGAGACAGCACTACGGCTCTGGAAGGCTCCTTCAGCGATGATGAACAGCGTCCTCTTCTTCGTTATGTTGCAGTTGGTCACCGTCAGGGCGCTGGCCAGACTGCAACACGGTTAAACAGATAGCGCACATCAATACAACCGTCTTATTGTTGACAAACAGGATAAAACATACATCACACCCGTCTTATTGTTGACAAACAGGATAAAACATACATCACACGTCTTATTGTTGACAAACAGGATAAAACATACATCACACGTCTTATTGTTGACAAACAGGATAAAACATACATCACACGTCTTATTGTTGACAAACAGGATAAAACATACATCACACGTCTTATTGTTGACAAACAGGATAAAACATACATCACACGTCTTATTGTTGACAAACAGGATAAAACATACATCGCAGGTCATCACACTATAGGTAAGTGGGCAGACCAGTAGAAACAGTTGAACGTTGAATAAAAGCACGTCAATTAATCTCAAGCCATCTCCTAGAACAGCCCAGACTGGTAACAGCCCAGACTGGTAACAGTCCAGACTGGTAACAGTCCAGACTGGTAACAGCCAAGACTGGTAACAGCCCAGACTGGTAACAGCCCAGACTGGTAACAGCCCAGACTGTAACAGCCCAGACTGGTAACAGCCCAGACTGTAACAGCCCAGACTGTAACAGCCCAGACTGGTAACAGCCCAGACTGTAACAGCCCAGACTGTAACAGCCCAGACTGGTAACAGCCCAGACTGGTAACAGCCCAGACTGGTAACAGCCCAGACTGGTAACAGCCCAGACTGGTAACAGCCCAGACTGGTAACAGCCCAGACTGGTAACAGCCCAGACTGGTAACAGCCCAGACTGGTAACAGCCCGGACTGTAACAGCCCGTCACATTTGAGTAAAGAATCAAACCACAAAATAGGTCATTAGTTTCCATTTGAAAAATTCCAACAAATTGAATCCAGCGGCTTTAAAAATGATCCAATAGAACTGAAATGCAGCTGTCATCTCCCTCCCCCCGGACTGTTCGAAAAAAAAGCCTCTGTGGTGATTCCACGGTAACGGGGGGAGGGGAGGAGCCTCTGTCTCTTACCTTAGGCTCTCCTCTATAGTAAACGGTCTTCAGGATGCTGGCGAGCTAGTGTTAGCATAGCGGCTAAGTGTTACATGTTTTCCTATGGAAAATGTTAGCCCTGTTACCTATCTTAGTAATAATGTTACCTCAGGCTACTCTGTGTAATGATCTTCAGGAGGCTGATGTCTAGTGAACACAGGTTGGGTCCTCCTCTCTGTCTTACCTCAGGCTACTCTGTGTAATGGTCTTCAGGAGGCTGGTGTCTAGTGAACACAGGTTGGGTCCTCCTCTCTGTCTTACCTCAGGCTACTCTGTGTAATGGTCTTCAGGAGGCTGGTGTCTAGTGAACACAGGTTGGGTCCACCGATGGAGTTGAGCTCTGCACTGCCCAGTGTATTTCCTGAGTTCGTCAGGTACTTACTGATGATGGCCTGTGCCTATAGGGGGGACAAAGTTAGATTGGTAAATGGCAGACTGATTGATTGGTTAATCACTTGACAGACAGACAGACAGACAGACAGACAGACAGACAGACAGACAGACAGACAGACAGACAGACAGACAGACATACAGACAGGAGAGACAGATAAATACATCTGGTTACCATGGCAGCATCCCAGTTTCCATAGGAGGGGTCCATCAGAGCTGACAGTGTGTCGATCTTGGTGATGTTCCACATGGTGATGTCAGCATTAGTGGCGACGCGCGAAGCCGGACCAAGAAGCTGCACCTTCGCTTCTGGGATGGTGGCGATTACGGAGTAGGCCTGATGGGCGGGACACAGGAAACAGGAAGTACAGTCACATAATCTAACAGAAGGATAAAGCTTCATAGCACCCATGATGGTGGCGATTACGGAGTAGGCCTGATGGGCGGGACACAGGAAACAGGAAGTACAGTCACATAATCTAACAGAAGGATAAAGCTTCATAGCACCCATGATGGTGGCGATTACGGAGTAGGCCTGATGGGCGGGACACAGGAAACAGGAAGTACAGTCACATAATCTAACAGAAGGATAAAGCTTCATAGCACCCATGTCATACTATCTGTACATTCTCTCTGTTAAATCAGATGTATTGATCATGTATTTATATCAGGTCAGATGTAATGATACTGTATTTATATCAGGTCAGATGTAATGATACTGTATTTATATCAGGTCAGATGTAATGATACTGTATTTATATCAGGTCAGATGTAATGATACTGTATTTATATCAGGTCAGATGTAATGATACTGTATTTATATCAGGTCAGATGTAATGATAATGTATTTATATCAGGTCAGATGTAATGATAATGTATTTATATCAGGTCAGATGTAATGATACTGTATTTATATCAGGTCAGATGTAATGATACTGTATTTATATCAGGTCAGATGTAATGATACTGTATTTATATCAGGTCAGATGTAATGATACTGTATTTATATCAGGTCAGATGTAATGATACTGTATTTATATCAGGTCAGATGTAATGATACTGTATTTATATCAGGTCAGATGTAATGATACTGTATTTATATCAGGTCAGATGTAATGTATTTATATCAGGTCAGATGTAATGTATTTATATCAGGTCAGATGTAATGATACTGTATTTATATCAGGTCAGATGTAATGATACTGTATTTATATCAGGTCAGATGTAATGTATTTATATCAGGTCAGATGTAATGTATTTATATCAGGTCAGATGTAATGATAATATATTTATATCAGGTCAGATGTAATGATACTGTATTTATATCAGGTCAGATGTAATGATACTGTATTTATATCAGGTCAGATGTAATGATACTGTATTTATATCAGGTCAGATGGAATGATAAATATATTTATATCAGGTCAAATGTAATGATACTGTATTTATATCAGGTCAGATGTAATGATACTGTATTTATATCAGGTCAGATGTAATGATACTGTATTTATATCAGGTCAGATGTAATGATACTGTATTTATATCAGGTCAGATGTAATGATACTGTATTTATATCAGGTCAGATGTAATGATACTGTATTTATATCAGGTCAGATGTAATGATACTGTATTTATATCAGGTCAGATGTAATGATACTGTATTTATATCAGGTCAGATGTAATGATACTGTATTTATATCAGGTCAGATGTAATGATACTGTATTTATATCAGGTCAGATGTAATGATACTGTATTTATATCAGGTCAGATGTAATGATACTGTATTTATATCAGGTCAGATGTAATGATACTGTATTTATATCAGGTCAGATGTAATGATACTGTATTTATACCAGGTCAGATGTAATGATAAATGTATTTATATCAGGTCAGATGTAATGATAAATGTATTTATATCAGGTCAGATGTAATGATACTGTATTTATACCAGGTCAGATGTAATGTATTTATATCAGGTCAGATGTAATGATACTGTATTTATATCAGGTCAGATGGAATGATAAATATATTTATATCAGGTCAAATGTAATGATACTGTATTTATATCAGGTCAGATGTAATGTATTTATATCAGGTCAGATGTAATGATACTGTATTTATATCAGGTCAGATGGAATGATAAATATATTTATATCAGGTCAAATGTAATGATACTGTATTTATATCAGGTCAGATGTAATGATACTGTATTTATATCAGGTCAGATGTAATGATACTGTATTTATATCAGGTCAGATGTAATGATAATGTATTTATATCAGGTCAGATGTAATGATACTGTATTTATATCAGGTCAGATGTAATGATACTGTATTTATATCAGGTCAGATGTAATGATACTGTATTTATATCAGGTCAGATGTAATGATAATGTATTTATATCAGGTCAGATGTAATGATACTGTATTTATATCAGGTCAGATGTAATGATAATGTATTTATATCAGGTCAGATGTAATGATACTGTATTTATATCAGGTCAGATGTAATGATACTGTATTTATATCAGGTCAGATGTAATGATAATGTATTTATATCAGGTCAGATGTAATGATACTGTATTTATATCAGGTCAGATGTAATGATACTGTATTTATATCAGGTCAGATGTAATGATACTGTATTTATATCAGGTCAGATGTAATGATACTGTATTTATATCAGGTCAGATGGAATGATAAATATATTTATATCAGGTCAAATGTAATGATACTGTATTTATATCAGGTCAGATGTAATGATACTGTATTTATATCAGGTCAGATGTAATGATACTGTATTTATATCAGGTCAGATGTAATGATAATGTATTTATATCAGGTCAGATGTAATGATAATGTATTTATATCAGGTCAGATGTAATGATACTGTATTTATATCAGGTCAGATGTAATGATACTGTATTTATATCAGGTCAGATGTAATGATACTGTATTTATATCAGGTCAGATGTAATGATACTGTATTTATATCAGGTCAGATGTAATGATACTGTATTTATATCAGGTCAGATGTAATGATACTGTATTTATATCAGGTCAAATGTAATGATACTGTATTTATATCAGGTCAGATGTAATGATACTGTATTTATATCAGGTCAGATGTAATGATACTGTATTTATATCAGGTCAGATGTAATGATACTGTATTTATATCAGGTCAGATGTAATGATACTGTATTTATATCAGGTCAGATGTAATGATACTGTATTTATATCAGGTCAGATGTAATGATACTGTATTTATATCAGGTCAGATGTAATGATACTGTATTTATACCAGGCCAGATGTGTGTGTACCGTACATGTGAATCAAGCGATACTACATAACATAAGTCAGTAAAAACCAGTCATTGCCTCATACAGCTCTATGTTATACAGCTCTATGTTATACCGCTCTATGTTATACGGCTCTATGTTATACAGCTCTATGTTCAACCTACCTATTTGTACCTTTCTCTAAATGTTGTCTGAAACTAGCAGCACCATATCACCAGGTAACATTCTGACTGTGTTGTCTATAACTAGCAGCACCATATCACCAGGTAACATTCTGTCTGTGTTGTCTATAACTAGCAGCACCATATCACCAGGGAACATTCTGGCTGTGTTGTCTAAAACTAGCAGCACCATATCACCAGGTAACATTCTGACTGTGTTGTCTATAACTAGCAGCACCATATCACCAGGTAACATTCTGATTGTGTTGTCTAAAACTAATAGCACCATATCACCAGGTAACATTCTGTCTGTGTTGTCTATAACTAGCAGCACCATATCACCAGGTAACATTCTGGCTGTGTTGTCTAAAACTAGCAGCACCATATCACCAGGTAACATTCTGATTGTGTTGTCTAAAACTAGCAGCACCATATCACCAGGTAACATTCTGATTGTGTTGTCTATCACCAACAGCACCATATCACCAGGTAACATTCTGACTGTGTTGTCTATAAATAGCAGCACCATATCACCAGGTAACATTCTGACTGTGTTGTCTATAACTAGCAGCACCATATCACCAGGTAACATTCTGGCTGTGTTGTCTAAAACTAGCAGCACCATATCACCAGGTAACATTCTGGCTGTGTTGTCTATAAATAGCAGCACCATATCACCAGGTAACATGCTGACTGTGTTGTCTATAACTAGCAGCACCATATCACCAGGTAACATTCTGGCTGTGTTGTCTAAAACTAGCAGCACCATATCACCAGGTAACATTCTGATTGTGTTGTCTAAAACTAGCAGCACCATATCACCAGGTAACAATCTGATTGTGTTGTCTATCACCAACAGCACCATATCACCAGGTAACATTCCGACTGTGTTGTCTATAAATAGCAGCACCATATCACCAGGTAACATTCTGACTGTGTTGTCTATAACTAGCAGCACCATATCACCAGAACATTCTGACTGTGTTGTCTAAAACTAGCAGCACCATATCACCAGGGAACATTCTGACTGTGTTGCCTATCACCAATAGCACCATATCACCAGGTAACATTCTGATTGTGTTGTCTAAAACTAGCAGCACCATATCACCAGGTAACATTCTGATTGTGTTGTCTATCACCAACAGCACCATATCACCAGGTAACATTCTGACTGTGTTGTCTATAAATAGCAGCACCATATCACCAGGTAACATTCTGATTGTGTTGTCTATAACTAGCAGCACCATATCACCAAGTCACATTCTGACTGTGTTGTCTATAACTAGCAGCACCATATCACCAGGTAACATTCTGATTGTGTTGTCTATAAATAGCAGCACCATATCACCAGGTAACATTCTGTCTGTGTTGTCTATAACTAGCAGCACCATATCACCAGGTAACATTCTGACTGTGTTGTCTATAAATAGCAGCACCATATCACCAGGTAACATTCTGTCTGTGTTGTCTATAACTAGCAGCACCATATCACCAGGTAACATTCTGACTGTGTTGTCTATAACTAGCAGCACCATATCACCAGAACATTCTGACTGTGTTGTCTAAAACTATCAGCACCATATCACCAAGTCACATTCTGACTGTGTTGTCTATAACTAGCAGCACCATATCACCAGGTAACATACTGATTGTGTTGTCTATAAATAGCAGCACCATATCACCAGGTAACATTCTGACTGTGTTGTCTATAAATAGCAGCACTATATCACCAGGTAACATTCTGGCTGTGTTGTCTATAAATAGCAGCACCATATCACCAGGTAACATTCTGACTGTGTTGTCTATAAATAGCAGCACCATATCACCAGGTAACATTCTGACTGTGTTGTCTAAAACTAGCAGCACCATATCACCAGGTAACATTCCTTCTGTGTTGT
>NC_092087.1:100205698-100242267 GCF_045679555.1 Salvelinus alpinus
CACTCAACTATACTGTTGACAGGTAACTCACACAGTACAGACTCAACTATACAGTTTCAGCCCAGTCAGTCAGTCAGTTTCAGACCAGTCAGTCAGTCAGTTTCAGACCAGTCAGTCAGTCAGTTAGTTTCAGACCAGTCAGTCAGTCAGTCAGTCAGATGCGTTTGTTTATTTCCATGTTTCCACGTTGACTTACCCATACTGTGTTTTCCCAGACGTCAACAGCGTTTCTATGGCAGCCACCTGTTCGTCTGTGAGGTCATTACAGTTCTGTAGTTTCTGCAGGATGAGCTGGTCAGAGTTCTGGATGTAGGGACCGTCCAGAACACACACCATGTTACCTAGGACCTGCAGGTTGTCACTGCTCAGGACCGTGCCGCTGATACCCTGCAGGGACAGATGGACACGACACACCACTGACATCACGACTTCCAGTCAGATCACATCAAATGTAAGTTCATATCATGAGCATTTATATATTCTCATTCTATATTGTCATTCTATATTGTCATTTATATATTGTCATTCTATATTGTCATTTATATATTGTCATTCTATATTGTCATTTATATATTGTCATTCTATATTGTCATTTATATATTGTCATTCTATACTGCCATTCTATATTGTCATTCTATATTGCCATTCTATATTGTCATTCTATATTGTAACAGAGTTGACAGTTAAATAGACACAGTAAGATGAAAATGTAATAAATTCAGGTCCCACTTTAAATTAAGTGCAGCTTATAAAGCCTTCATAAAGCTTCATAAAGCCATCATAAAGCCATCATAAAGCCTTCGTAAAGCCTTCATAAAGCTTCATAAAGCCTTCATAAAGCCCATGTTTATATAATATTTCGACATAGTGGGTTATGTCACATTTGACATGGGGTTTTATGTCACACAGTTATGCCACATTTATGAACCCTTTATAAAGCATGACATATGGTTATAGATGCTTTGTAACACATTTATGTAGTGCCTATAAAGGCATTATAAAAGGCTTTATGACGCCATTATAAGCTGAACGTCATTTAAAGCTGGTCCTAAATTGAAATACATTTAAAACAATACTCAGTAATCATGTGTGAAAATCATTGTATTTTCTAGAAACAAGAGAAAGGTTCCTCTACCTAAAAGGACACCAGGCTACAAGAGAAAGGTTCCTCTACCTAAAAGGACACCAGGCTACAAGAGAAAGGTTCCTCTACCTAAAAGGACACCAGGCTACAAGAGAAAGGTTCCTCTACCTAAAAGGACACCAGGCTACAAGAGAAAGGTTCCTCTACCTAAAAGGACACCAGGCTACAAGAGAAAGGTTCCTCTACCTAAAAGGACACCAGGCTACAAGAGAAAGGTTCCTCTACCTAAAAGGACAACAGGCTACAAGAGAAAGGTTCCTCTACCTAAAAGGACACCAGGCTACAAGAGAAAGGTTCCTCTACCTAAAAGGACACCAGGCTACAAGAGAAAGGTTCCTCTACCTAAAAGGACACCAGGCAACAAGAGAAAGGTTCCTCTACCTAAAAGGACACCAGGCTACAAGAGAAAGGTTCCTCTACCTAAAAGGACACCAGGCTACAAGAGAAAGGTTCCTCTACCTAAAAGGACACCAGGCTACAAGAGAAAGGTTCCTCTACCTAAAAGGACACCAGGCTACAAGAGAAAGGTTCCTCTACCTAAAAGGACAACAGGTTACAAGAGAAAGGTTCCTCTACCTAAAAGGACACCAGGTTACAAGAGAAAGGTTCCTCTACCTAAAAGGACACCAGGCTACAAGAGAAAGGTTCCTCTACCTAAAAGGACACCAGGTTACAAGAGAAAGGTTCCTCTACCTAAAAGGACACCAGGTTACAAGAGAAAGGTTCCTCTACCTAAAAGGACAACAGGCTACAAGAGAAAGGTTCCTCTACCTAAAAGGACAACAGGTTACAAGAGAAAGGTTCCTCTACCTAAAAGGACACCAGGCTACAAGAGAAAGGTTCCTCTACCTAAAAGGACACCAGGCTACAAGAGAAAGGTTCCTCTACCTAAAAGGACACCAGGCTACAAGAGAAAGGTTCCTCTACCTAAAAGGACACCAGGCTACAAGAGAAAGGTTCCTCTACCTAAAAGGACACCAGGTTACAAGAGAAAGGTTCCTCTACCTAAAAGGACACCAGGCTACAAGAGAAAGGTTCCTCTACCTAAAAGGACACCAGGTTACAAGAGAAAGGTTCCTCTACCTAAAAGGACAACAGGCTACAAGAGAAAGGTTCCTCTACCTAAAAGGACAACAGGTTACAAGATGGATCCTGGGCAGGAACATTTCTCCACCTGCTGTGTCTCTGAACCTCAGTTTAGCTCTACAGTTGTTCTCATCTATTTTTCTATCTGTGACAGAGAAGCTTGTCCCCTTTAAAACAATATGGGGTGGCAGGTAGCCTAGTGGTTAGAGCGTTGGACCAGTAACCGAAAGGTTGCTGGATCGAATCCCTGAGCTCACAAGGTAACTGCCCTGAACAAGGCAGTTAACCCACTGCTTCCCCGATAGGCTGTCGTTGTAAATAACAATTTCTTCTTAAAACTTCTTATGGCTGGGGGGCAGTATTGAGTAGCTTGGATGAATAAGGTGCCCAGAGTAAACTGCCTGCTACTCATGCCCAGAAGCTAAGATATGCATATTATTACTCGATTTGGATAGAAAACACTCTGAAGTTTCTAAAACTGTTTCAATGAACCAGTCTGGTTCCAAGCCGGGTCATAGCACCATCTCTGCTGCAACCTTGGTGTTAAATGATGTGGTAAAAGGTATGGATAAGGAGAAGCACAGTTCTGTCCTGTTTATTGACCTATGGGAGGCCTTCGAGACAGTTGACCACTTGTTACTAATTGTCTTAAGTCGTCAAGCATCATGTGATTGGCCATTTTTTGTTCTCTGCATTTTTTTTTTTATACACACCTGTATGAAGATAACTGTTGCTATGGCCCCCCAGGGTTAACCAGCCTCTTTCAGATGACACTGTTGCTATGGTTCCCAAGGTTAACCAGGCTCTTTCAGATGACACTGTTGCTATGGCCCCCAGGGTTAACCAGCCTCTTTCAGATGCCACTGTTGCTATGGTCCCCCAGGGTTAACCAGGCTCTTTCAGATGACACTGTTGCTATGGTCCCCAGGGTTAACCAGGCTCTTTCAGATGCTACTGTTGCTATGGCCCCCAGGGTTAACCAGCCTCTTTCAGATGACACTGTTGCTATGGCCCCCAGGGTTAACCAGGCTCTTTCAGATGACACTGTTGCTATGGCCCCCAGGGTTAACCAGGCTCTTTCAGATGACACTGTTGCTATGGCCCCCAGGGTTAACCAGACTCTTTCAGATGCTACTGTTGCTATGGTCCCCAGGGTTAACCAGGCTCTTTCAGATGACCCTGTTGCTATGGCCCCCAGGGTTAACCAGGCTCTTTCAGATGACACTGTTGCTATGGTCCCCAGGGTTAACCAGGTTCATTCAGATGACACTGTTGCTATGGTCCCCAGGGTTAACCAGGCTCTTTCAGATGCCACTGTTGCTATGGTCCCCAGGGTTAACCAGGCTCTTTCAGATGCCACTGTTGCTATGGCCCCCAGGGTTAACCAGGCTCTTTCAGATGCCACTGTTGCTATGGTCCCCCAGGGTTAACCAGGCTCTTTCAGATGACACTGTTGCTATGGTCCCCAGGGTTAACCAGGCTCTTTCAGATGACACTGTTGCTATGGCCCCCAGGGTTAACCAGGCTCTTTCAGATGACACTGTTGCTATGGCCCCCAGGGTTAACCAGGCTCTTTCAGATGCCACTGTTGCTATGGCCCCCAGGGTTAACCAGGCTCTTTCAGATGACACTGTTGCTATGGTCCCCAGGGTTAACCAGGCTCTTTCAGATGACTGTTGCTATGGCCCCCAGGGTTAACCAGGCTCTTTCAGATGACACTGTTGCTATGGTCCCCAGGGTTAACCAGGCTCTTTCAGATGCCATTGTTGCTATGGTCCCCAGGGTTAACCAGGTTCATTCCAGAGCTTCAATCGGCCTTTACTGCCTTGCAGAAAGCAATGGATGGAGGATGTAGCTTTATAGTGCACTACTGAGACCAGAGACCGATGGGCCCGGTCAAAGGTAGTGCACTATTAAGGGAATAGGGGTTTCATTTGGACCACATCCATGTTGTGTGACAGTGTTGTGACTCACCAGGCAGGTCTTGGCATTGTTAACCAGGGCTGTGCGTTTGAAGCTGAGAGCGTCGGAGAACACGGAGAAGTCTGCGTCTCCCAGCTCCCTGAAGTAGTCCTTACAGGTGTCCTGAGAAACCTTACTGTAGCTGCAGACGTCAAATACAATATAACACATTTATATACATACAATATAAATAAACAAATACATCTGGCTCTATTCAACAGTATTAACCCGTTTCATTCATCGGTAACTTAATTTTCCAGTTTTATTCAACAGTAACTTAAATAACCAGTTTTATTAATCAGTAACTTAATAAACCATTTTTATTCATCAGTAACTTAATAAACCAGTTTTATTAATCAGTAACTTAATTAACCAGTTTTATTCATCAGTAACCAAAATAGTTTTATTAATCAGTAACTTAATTAACCAGTTTTATTAATCAATAACTTAATAAACCAGTTTTAAACTCAGTAACTTCATTAACCAGTTGTATTCATCAGTAACTTAAATAACCAGTTGTATTAATCAGTAACTTAATAACCAGTTGTATTAATCAGTAACTTAATTAACCAGTTTTATTCATCAGTAACTTCATTAACCAGTTGTATTAATCAGTAACTTAATAACCAGTTGTATTCATCAGTAACTTAATTAACCAGTTGTATTCAGCAGTAACTTAATTAACCAGTTGTATTCATCAGTAACTTAATTAACCAGTTGTATTCAGCAGTAACTTAATTAACCAGTTGTATTCAGCAGTAACTTAATTAACCAGTTGTATTCATCAGTAAACAGAGAGATGTCCAACAGTATTGTCCAACAGTATTTGCATTGATTCATTTATTGATTAGTTGATTGGTTGATTAGTTGATTGGTTGATTAGTTGATTGGTTGATTAGTTGATTGGTTGATTGGTTGATTGGTTAATGTATTTATTGGTTGATTGGTTGATTGGTTAATGTATTTATTGGTTGATTGGTTGATTGGTTAATGTATTTATTGGTTGATTGGTTGAGTGGTTAATGTATCTATTGGTTGATTGCTTGAGTGGTTAATTGATTTATTGGTTGATTGGTTCATTTATTTATTGATTGGTTGATTGGTTCATTTATTTATTGTTTGGTTGATTGATTAGTTGGTTTATTAGTTGATTTATTAGTTGATTTATTGAATGGTTGATTGGTTGATTGGTTCATTTATTTATTGGTTGGTTGATTGGTTGATTGATTGGTTGATTAGTTGATTTATTAGTTGATTTATTGAATGGTTGATTGGTTGATTGGTTAATTGATTTATTGGTTGGTTGATGGTTGATTGATTGGTTGATTGATTGGTTAATTGATTTATTGGTTGGTTGGTTGATTGGTTGATTGGTTGATTGATTGATTGGTTGATTGGTTGATTGATTGGTTAATTGATTTATTGGTTGGTTGGTTGATTGGTTGATTGAATGTATGACATGCGGTACTCACTCGTAGTAAAGCAGCATGTCAGGAGGATAGAGGTTGTAGCTGGTGACGTCTGTCTCTTCCTTGATGTAGTTGTACATGCAGGTCAACTGTGGGTCACACAAACATGTAATCATATTATTATTATGATTATTTATCAAATTAATAATCCCTTGCATATGTTGACTTCTCAAACAACTGTTGGAATCCAACAATACCGACCTCAGCAACAACAACAACAGCTGGTATTAAGCTTGGTGATGAGAGGCTGACCTGTAGCTCTTTGAGTACGACAACAACAGCTAGTATTAAGCTTGGTGATGAGAGGCTGACCTGTAGCTCTTTGAGTACGACAACAACAGCTGGTATTAAGCTTGGTGATGAGAGGCTGACCTGTAGCTCTTTGAGTACGACAACAACAGCTAGTATTAAGCTTGGTGATGAGAGGCTGACCTGTAGCTCTTTGAGTACGACAACAACAGCTGGTATTAAGCTTGGTGATGAGAGGCTGACCTGTAGCTCTTTGAGTACGACAACAACAACAACAGCTGGTATTAAGCTTGGTGATGAGAGGCTGACCTGTAGCTCTTTGAGTACGACAACAACAACAGCTGGTATTAAGCTTGGTGATGAGAGGCTGACCTGTAGCTCTTTGAGTACGACAACAACAACAGCTGGTATTAAGCTTGGTGATGAGAGGCTGACCTGTAGCTCTTTGAGTACGACAACAACAACAACAGCTGGTATTAAGCTTGGTGATGAGAGGCTGACCTGTAGCTCTTTGAGTACGACAACAACAACAGCTGGTATTAAGCTTGGTGATGAGAGGCTGACCTGTGTCTCTTTGAGTACGACAACGACAACAACAGCTGGTATTAAGCTTGGTGATGAGAGGCTGACCTGTAGCTCTTTGAGTACGACAACAACAGCTGGTATTAAGCTTGGTGATGAGAGGCTGACCTGTGTCTCTTTGAGTACGACAACGACAACAACAGCTGGTATTAAGCTTGGTGATGAGAGGCTGACCTGTAGCTCTTTGAGTACGACAACAACAGCTGGTATTAAGCTTGGTGATGAGAGGCTGACCTGTAGCTCTTTGAGTACGACAACAACAACAGCTGGTATTAAGCTTGGTGATGAGAGGCTGACCTGTGTCTCTTTGAGTACGACAACGACAACAACAGCTGGTATTAAGCTTGGTGATGAGAGGCTGACCTGTAGCTCTTTGAGTACAACAACAACAACAGCTGGTATTAAGCTTGGTGATGAGAGGCTGACCTGTAGCTCTTTGAGTACGACAACAACAACGAAAAAACAACATCAGCAGGTATCTGACCTGAGTCTCTCTCAGTGCGACCCTGTTGCTGCCCTTCCTCCTGCAGGCCTTGACCAGGTTCTTGATCTTGGTTGTGGTCATACTGGTCACTCTGGTGCAGGTGAAGCCCTGGAGCACGCTGGAGGACATACTGGACACACACACACACGCACACGCACACACACACACACACACGCACACGCACACGCACACACACACGCACACACACGCACGCACGCACACGCACGCACACAATAATTGAAAATAAATAACCATTCAACTGAGAGAAATTGAACAGAGACCACACACAATCAACAAAAATGGATTACATAATTATATATATTTTTTTATATATACACACAATACCCCATAATGACAAAGCAAAAGCAGGTTTTTAGACATTTTTGCAAATGTATTACAAATACAAAACAGAAATACCGTATTTACATAAGTATTCAGACCCTTTGCTATGAGACTCGAAAATGAGCTCAGGTGCATTCTGTTTCCATTGATCATCCTTGAGATGTTTCTACAACTTGATTGGAGTCCACCTGTGGTAAAATCAATTGATTGAACATGATTTGGGAAGGCACACACCTGTCTATATAAGGTCCCAGTAGACAGTGCATGTCAGAGCAAAAACCAAGCCATGAGTTCGAAGGAATTGTCCGTAGAGCTCCGAGACAGGATTGTGTCGAGGCACAGATCTGGGGAAGGGTACCAAAACATTTCTGCAGCATTGTGGGTCCCCAAGAACACAGTGGCCTCCATCATTCTTAAATGGAAGAAGTTTGGAACCACCAGACTCTTCCTAGACCTGGCCGCCCGGCCAAACTGAGTAATCGATGGTCACTCTGGCAGAGCTTCAGATTTCCTCTGTGGAGATGGGAGAACCTTCCTGAAGGACAACCATCTCTGCAGCACTCCACCAATCAGGTCTTTAAGGTAGAGTGGCCAGACAGAAGCCACTCCTCAGTAAAAGGCACATGAGTTTGCCAAAAGGCACCTAAAGACTGTCAGACCATGTGAAACAAGATTCTCTGGTCTGATGAAACCAAGATGGAAATCTTTGTCCTGAATGCCAAGCGTCACATCTGGAGGAAACCTGGCACCATGCCTAAGGTGAAGCATGGTGGTGGCAGCATCATGCTGTGGGGATGTTTTTCAGCGGCAGGTTCTGGGAGACTAGTCAGGATCAAGGGAAAGATGAACGGAGCAAAGTACAGAGAGATCCTTGATGAAAACCTGCTTCAGAGCATTCAGGACCTCAGACTGGGGCGAAGGTTCACCTTCCAACAGGACAACATCCCTAAGCACACAGCCAAGACAATGCAGGAGAGGCTTTGGGACAAGTCTCTGAATGTCCTTGAGTGGCCCAGCCAGAGCCCAGACTTGAACCCGATCTAACATCTCAGGAGACCTGAAAATAGCTGTGCAGCTACGCTCCCCATCCAACCTGACAGAGCTTGAGAGTCTGCAGAGAAGAATGGGAGAAGCTCCCCAAATACAGGTGTGCCAAGCTTGTAGCGTCCTACCTAATAGGACTCGAGGCTGTAATCGCTGCCAAAGGTGCTTCAACAAAGTACTGAGTAAAGGGTCTGAATACTTATGTAAATATTTTCCGAATGCACTGTATATATATACTGTACATCACAAAATGCAGATGTTTCCAGACTCACTTGTCGGAGTTGTCAATTCCTAGAGCCACTGTGTCAAAGAACAACACCGCCTGAAAATAAAAGAACAGTATTATAGTTTCTTAAATTCAATGTGTGTGTTCACTGTGTGTGTTCACTGTGTGTGTTCACTGTGTGTGTTCACTGTGTGTGTTCAATGTGTGTGTTCACTGTGTGTGTTCACTGTGTGTGTTCACTGTGTGTGTTCACTGTGTGTGTTCAATGTGTGTGTTCACTGTGTGTGTTCAATGTGTGTGTTCACTGTGTGTGTTCACTGTGTGTGTTCACTGTGTGTGTGTGTGTGTGTGTGTGTGTGTGTGTGTGTGTGTGTGTGTGTGTGTGTGTGTGTGTGTGTGTGTGTGTGTGTGTGTTCACTGTGTGTGTTCACTGTGTGTGTGTGTTCACTGTGTGTGTTCACTGTGTGTGTGTGTGTGTGTGTGTGTGTGTGTGTGTGTGTGTGTGTGTGTGTGTGTGTGTGTGTGTGTGTGTGTGTGTGTGTTCACTGTGTGTGTTCACTGTGTGTGTGTGTGTGTTCACTGTCTGTGTTCACTGTGTGTGTTCACTGTGTGTGTGTTCACAGTTTGTTCACTGTGTATGTGTGTTAACTGTGTGTGTGTGTGTGTGTGTTCACGGTCTGTGTTCACTGTGTGTGTTCACTGTGTGTGTTCACTGTGTGTGTGTTCACAGTTTGTTCACTGTGTATGTGTGTTAACTGTGTGTGTGTGTGTGTGTGTTCACGGTCTGTGTTCACTGTGTGTGTTCACTGTGTGTGTGTTCACAGTGTGTGTTCACTGTGTGTGTTCACTGTGTGTTCCCTGTGTGTGTGTTCACAGTGTGTTCACTGTGTGTGTGTGTTAACTGTGTGTGTGTGTGTGTGTGTTCACGGTCTGTGTTCACTGTGTGTGTTCACTGTGTGTGTTCACTGTGTGTGTGTGTGTGTTCACTGTCTGTGTTCACTGTGTGTGTTCACTGTGTGTGTGTTCACAGTTTGTTCACTGTGTATGTGTGTTAACTGTGTGTGTGTGTGTGTGTGTTCACGGTCTGTGTTCACTGTGTGTGTTCACTGTGTGTGTTCACTGTGTGTGTGTTCACAGTTTGTTCACTGTGTATGTGTGTTAACTGTGTGTGTGTGTGTGTGTGTTCACGGTCTGTGTTCACTGTGTGTGTTCACTGTGTGTGTGTTCACAGTGTGTGTTCACTGTGTGTGTTCACTGTGTGTTCACTGTGTGTGTGTTCACAGTGTGTTCACTGTGTGTGTGTGTTAACTGTGTGTGTGTGTGTGTGTGTTCACGGTCTGTGTTCACTGTGTGTGTTCACTGTGTGTGTTCACTGTGTGTGTGTGTGTGTGTTCACTGAGTGTGTGTGTTCACTGTGTGTGTGTGTTCATATTGTGTGTGTGTTCACAGTGTGAGTTTGTTCACTGTGTGTGTGTGTGTGTGTGTGTGTGTGTGTGTGTGTGTGTGTGTGTGTGTGTGTGTGTGTGTGTGTGTGTGTGTGTGTGTGTGTGTGTGTGTTCACTGTGTGTGTGTGTGTGTGTGTGTGTGTGTGTGTGTGTGTGTGTTCACTGTGTGTGTTCACTGTGTGTGTGTGTGTGTGTTCACTGTCTGTGTTCACTGTGTGTTCACTGTGTGTGTTCACTGTGTGTGTTCACTGTGTGTGTTCACTGTGTGTGTGTGTGTGTGTGTGTGTGTGTGTGTGTGTGTGTGTGTGTGTGTGTGTGTGTGTGTGTGTGTGTGTGTGTGTTCACTGTGTGTTCACTGTCTGTGTTCACTGTGTGTGTTCACTGTGTGTGTTCACTGTGTGTTCACTGTGTGTGTTCACTGTGTGTGTTCACTGTGTGTTAACTGTGTGTGTGTGTGTGTGTTCACTGTGTGTGTGTGTGTGTGTGTGTGTGTGTGTGTGTGTGTGTGTGTGTGTGTGTGTGCGTGCGTGCGTGCGTGCGTGCGTGCGTGCGTGCGTGCGTGTGTGTGTGTGTTTTCTGGGTGTGTCTGCGTGTGCATGTGTGATCCCCGTCACCTGTTCGTGTCTCCATGTCTTCCTGTTCAGTTTCTCCACCACCACACTGCTCTGAGAGAAGCCCTGCAGCCGGGACCTGGGGATCTCAGTGGCCATGCTGTCTGGGACGTTCTGGAGAATACTGTCTGGGTCAGGGTTCACTGTGATCAACTGTATGGGGAGAACAGACACCAATCAATCAGTTTGTCGGTCGGTCAGTCAAACATCCATCCTTTCATCCATCCATATTACAAGCATTCAGCTAAGAAATGTTTATCACCGCTATAGAATTAACTGGAAATACTCAAGAGTTCTCACAGTAGGAACCAAAAGGTTAAGTGAGGAAGACTTTAACTGCGACACGGTACCTGAGTGACGAAAGTCTGGATTAAGATGGTCGGGGCGGTCTGCATGTATGTTATGAATGTGGGATTCTGGGACGCGTAGAGGAGCTCCGTGCCGTTGATGCTGCCTAAGGTTGCCGAGGGAACACCGGTCACCAGGGAACCCAGCGCTGTCAAGGTGGACGCGCTGTTGATCTGACAGGAAGAAGAGATGAAAACGACAACACGGATGAGTAAATGAAACAACGGAAGGAAGGAAATGTAATCTGATGAAAAGGAAGAAAATGACTACAGAATAATGATTAAAGTACAAATTCGATGATATTATCAAAATACAGCACAACCTGCTGTGGCACTACCAGCAACAACAACCAGTACTAGGTGATTAACTACCTACCAGCAATAACAACCAGTACTAGGTGATTAACTACCTACCACAACAACAACCAGTACTAGGTGATAAACTACCACAACAACAACCAGTACTAGGTGATTAACTAACTACCACAACAACAACCAGTACTAGGTGATTAACTAACTACCAGCAACAACAACCAGTACTAGGTGATTAACTAACTACCACAACAACAACCAGTACTAGGTGATAAACTACCACAACAACAACCAGTACTAGGTGATTAACTAACTACCACAACAACAACCAGTACTAGGTGATAAACTAACTACCACAACAACAACCAGTACTAGGTGATAAACTACCACAACAACAACCAGTACTAGGTGATTAACTAACTACCACAACAACAACCAGTACTAGGTGATTAACTAACTACCAGCAACAACAACCAGTACTAGGTGATTAACTACCACAATAACAACCAGTACTAGGTGATTAACTAACTACCAGCAACAACAACCAGTACTAGGTGATTAACTACCACAATAACAACCAGTACTAGGTGATAAACTACCACAACAACAACCAGTACTAGGTGATTAACTAACTACCACAACAACAACCAGTACTAAGTGATTAACTAACTACCACAACAACAACCAGTACTAGGTGATAAACTAACTACCACAATAACAACCAGTACTAGGTGATAAACTACCACAACAACAACCAGTACTAGGTGATTAACTAACTACCACAACAACAACCAGTACTAGGTGATTAACTAACTACCAGCAACAACAACCAGTACTAGGTGATAAACTAACTACCAGCAACAACAACCAGTACTAGGTGATAAACTAACTACCACAACAACAACCAGTACTAGGTGATAAACTAACTACCACAACAACAACCAGTACTAAGTGATAAACTAACTACCAGCAACAACAACTAGTACTAGGTGATAAACTAACTACCACAACAACAACCAGTACTAGGTGATTAACTAACTACCACAACAACAACCAGTACTAGGTGATTAACTAACTACCACAACAACAACCAGTACTAGGTGATTAACTAACTACCACAACAACAACCAGTACTAGGTGATAAACTACCACAACAACAACCAGTACTAGGTGATTAACTAACTACCAGCAACAACAACCAGTACTAGGTGATTAACTAACTACCACAACAACAACCAGTACTAGGTGAGTAACTAACTACCACAACAACAACCAGTACTAGGTGATAAACTAACTACCACAACAACAACCAGTACTAGGTGATTAACTAACTACCACAACAACAACCAGTACTAGGTGATAAACTAACTACCAGCAACAACAACCTGTACTAGGTGATTAACTACCACAACAACAACCAGTACTAGGTGATTAACTAACTACCACAACAACAACCAGTACTAGGTGATTAACTAACTACCACAACAACAACCAGTACTAGGTGATAAACTAACTACCAGCAACAACAACTAGTACTAGGTGATAAACGAACTACCACAACAACAACCAGTACTAGGTGATTAACTAACTACCACAACAACAACCAGTACTAGGTGATTAACTAACTACCACAACAACAACCAGTACTAGGTGATTAACTAACTACCAGCAACAACAACCAGTACTAGGTGATTAACTACCACAACAACAACCAGTACTAGGTGATTAACTACCTACCACAACAACCAGTACTAGGTGATTAACTAACTACCACAACAACAACCAGTACTAGGTGATTAACTAACTACCACAACAACAACCAGTACTAGGTGATTAACTAACTACCAGCAACAACAACCAGTACTAGGTGATTAACTAACTACCAGCAACAACAACCAGTACTAGGTGATTAACTACCACAACAACAACCAGTACTAGGTGATTAACTACCACAACAACAACCAGTACTAGGTGATTAACTAACTACCAGCAACAACAACCAGTACTAGGTGATTAACTAACTACCAGCAACAACAACCAGTACTAGGTGATTAACTACCACAACAACAACCAGTACTAGGTGATTAACTACCACAACAACAACCAGTACTAGGTGATTAACTACCACAACAACAACCAGTACTAGGTGATTAACTACCACAACAACAACCAGTACTAGGTGATTAACTAACTACCACAACAACAACCAGTACTAGGTGATTAACTAACTACCACAACAACAACCAGTACTAGGTGATTAACTAACTACCACAACAACAACCAGTACTAGGTGATTAACTAACTACCACAACAACAACCAGTACTAGGTGATAAACTACCACAACAACAACCAGTACTAGGTGATTAACTAACTACCAGCAACAACAACCAGTACTAGGTGATTAACTAACTACCATAACAACAACCAGTACTAGGTGAGTAACTAACTACCACAACAACAACCAGTACTAGGTGATAAACTAACTACCACAACAACAACCAGTACTAGGTGATTAACTAACTACCACAACAACAACCAGTACTAGGTGATAAACTAACTACCAGCAACAACAACCTGTACTAGGTGATTAACTACCACAACAACAACCAGTACTAGGTGATTAACTAACTACCACAACAACAACCAGTACTAGGTGATTAACTAACTACCACAACAACAACCAGTACTAGGTGATAAACTAACTACCAGCAACAACAACTAGTACTAGGTGATAAACGAACTACCACAACAACAACCAGTACTAGGTGATTAACTAACTACCACAACAACAACCAGTACTAGGTGATTAACTAACTACCACAACAACAACCAGTACTAGGTGATTAACTAACTACCAGCAACAACAACCAGTACTAGGTGATTAACTACCACAACAACAACCAGTACTAGGTGATTAACTACCTACCACAACAACCAGTACTAGGTGATTAACTAACTACCACAACAACAACCAGTACTAGGTGATTAACTAACTACCACAACAACAACCAGTACTAGGTGATTAACTAACTACCAGCAACAACAACCAGTACTAGGTGATTAACTAACTACCAGCAACAACAACCAGTACTAGGTGATTAACTACCACAACAACAACCAGTACTAGGTGATTAACTACCACAACAACAACCAGTACTAGGTGATTAACTAACTACCAGCAACAACAACCAGTACTAGGTGATTAACTAACTACCAGCAACAACAACCAGTACTAGGTGATTAACTACCACAACAACAACCAGTACTAGGTGATTAACTACCACAACAACAACCAGTACTAGGTGATTAACTACCACAACAACAACCAGTACTAGGTGATTAACTACCACAACAACAACCAGTACTAGGTGATTAACTAACTACCAGCAACAACAACCAGTACTAGGTGATTAACTAACTACCACAACAACAACCAGTACTAGGTGATTAACTACCACAACAACAACCAGTACTAGGTGATTAACTACCTACCACAACAACAACCAGTACTAGGTGATTAACTAACTACCAGCAACAACAACCAGTACTAGGTGATTAACTAACTAACAGCAACAACAACCAGTACTAGGTGATAAACTAACTACCACAACAACAACCAGTACTAGGTGATAAACTACCACAACAACAACCAGTACTAGGTGATTAACTACCTACCACAACAACAACCAGTACTAGGTGATTAACTAACTACCAGCAACAACAACCAGTACTAGGTGATTAACTAACTACCACAACAACAACCAGTACTAGGTGATAAACTACCACAACAACAACCAGTACTAGGTGATTAACTAACTACCACAACAACAACCAGTACTAGGTGATTAACTAACTACAACAACAACAACCAGTACTAGGTGATTAACTAACTACCACAACAACAACCAGTACTAGGTGATTAACTAACTACCAGCAACAACAACCAGTACTAGGTGATAAACTAACTACCACAACAACAACCAGTACTAGGTGATTAACTAACTACCACAACAACAACCAGTACTAGGTGATAAACTAACTACCACAACAACAACCAGTACTAGGTGATAAACTAACTACCAGCAACAACAACCAGTACTAGGTGATTAACTAACTACCACAACAACAACCAGTACTAGGTGATTAACTAACTACCACAACACCAACCAGTACTAGGTGATTAACTAACTACCAGCAACAACAACCAGTACTAGGTGATTAACTAACTACCACAACAACAACCAGTACTAGGTGATTAACTAACTACCACAACAACAACCAGTACTAGGTGATTAACTAACTACCACAACAACAACCAGTACTAGGTGATAAACTAACTACCACAACAACAACCAGTACTAGGTGATTAACTAACTACCACAACAACAACCAGTACTAGGTGATTAACTAACTACCAGCAACAACAACCAGTACTAGGTGATTAACTAACTACCACAACAACAACCAGTACTAGGTGATTAACTAACTACCACAACAACAACCAGTACTAGGTGATAAACTAACTACCACAACAACCAGTACTAGGTGATAAACTAACTACCAGCAACAACAACCAGTACTAGGTTATTAACTAACTACCACAACAACAACCAGTACTAGGTGATAAACTAACTACCACAACAACCAGTACTAGGTGATAAACTAACTACCACAACAACAACCAGTACTAGGTGATTAACTAACTACCACAACAACAACCAGTACTAGGTGATTAACTAACTACCACAACAACAACCAGTACTAGGTGATAAACTAACTACCACAACAACCAGTACTAGGTGATTAACTAACTACCACAACAACAACCAGTACTAGGTGATTAACTAACTACCACAACAACAACCAGTACTAGGTGATTAACTAACTACCAGCAACAACAACCAGTACTAGGTGATTCACTAACTACCAGCAACAACAACCAGTACTAGGTGATTAACTAACTACCACAACAACAACCAGTACTAGGTGATTAACTAACTACCACAACAACAACCAGTACTAGGTGATTAACTAACTACCACAACAACAACCAGTACTAGGTGATTAACTACCACAACAACAACCAGTACTAGGTGATAAACTACCACAACAACAACCAGTACTAGGTGATAAACTACCACAACAACAACAACCAGTACTAGGTGATAAACTAACTACCACAACAACAACCAGTACTAGGTGATTAACTAACTACCACAACAACAACCAGTACTAGGTGATTAACTAACTACCACAACAACAACCAGTACTAGGTGATTAACTTACTACCACAACAACAACCAGTACTAGGTGATTAACTACCTACCACAACAACAACCAGTACTAGTGGTTAACTAACTACCAGCAACAACAACCAGTACTAGGTGATTAACTACCTACCACAACAACAACCAGTACTAGTGGTTAACTAACTACCAGCAACAACAACCAGTACTAGGTGATAAACTAACTACCAGCAACAACAACCAATACTAGGTGATTAACTAACTACCAGCAACAACAACCAGTACTAGGTGATTAACTAACTACCATAACAACAACCAGTACTAGGTGATTAACTAACTACCACAACAACAACCAGTACTAGTGGTTAACTAACTACCAGCAACAACAACCAGTACTAGGTGATTAACTAACTACCATAACAACAACCAGTACTAGGTGATTAACTAACTACCACAACAACAACCAGTACTAGTGGTTAACTAACTCCCAGCAACAACAACCAGTACTAGGTGATAAACTACCACAACAACAACCAGTACTAGGTGATTAACTAACTACCAGCAACAACAACCAGTACTAGGTGATTAACTAACTACCATAACAACAACCAGTACTAGGTGATTAACTAACTACCACAACAACAACCAGTACTAGGTGATTAACTACCACAACAACAACCAGTACTAGGTGATTAACTAACTAGCACAACAACAACCAGTACTAGGTGATTAACTAACTACCATAACAACAACCAGTACTAGGTGATTAACTAACTACCACAACAACAACCAGTACTAGGTGATTAACTAACTACCAGCAACAACAACCAGTACTAGGTGATTAACTAACTAGCACAACAACAACCAGTACTAGGTGATTAACTACCACAACAACAACCAGTACTAGGTGATTAACTAACTACCACAACAACAACCAGTACTAGGTGATTAACTAACTACCACAACAACAACCAGTACTAGGTGATAAACTAACTACCACAACAACCAGTACTAGGTGATAAACTAACTACCAGCAACAACAACCAGTACTAGGTTATTAACTAACTACCACAACAACAACCAGTACTAGGTGATAAACTAACTACCACAACAACCAGTACTAGGTGATAAACTAACTACCACAACAACAACCAGTACTAGGTGATTAACTAACTACCACAACAACAACCAGTACTAGGTGATTAACTAACTACCACAACAACAACCAGTACTAGGTGATAAACTACCACAACAACAACCAGTACTAGGTGATTAACTAACTACCACAACAACAACCAGTACTAGGTGATTAACTAACTACCACAACAACAACCAGTACTAGGTGATTAACTAACTACCAGCAACAACAACCAGTACTAGGTGATTCACTAACTACCAGCAACAACAACCAGTACTAGGTGATTAACTAACTACCACAACAACAACCAGTACTAGGTGATTAACTAACTACCACAACAACAACCAGTACTAGGTGATTAACTAACTACCACAACAACAACCAGTACTAGGTGATTAACTACCACAACAACAACCAGTACTAGGTGATAAACTACCACAACAACAACCAGTACTAGGTGATAAACTACCACAACAACAACAACCAGTACTAGGTGATAAACTAACTACCACAACAACAACCAGTACTAGGTGATTAACTAACTACCACAACAACAACCAGTACTAGGTGATTAACTTACTACCACAACAACAACCAGTACTAGGTGATTAACTACCTACCACAACAACAACCAGTACTAGTGGTTAACTAACTACCAGCAACAACAACCAGTACTAGGTGATTAACTACCTACCACAACAACAACCAGTACTAGTGGTTAACTAACTACCAGCAACAACAACCAGTACTAGGTGATAAACTAACTACCAGCAACAACAACCAATACTAGGTGATTAACTAACTACCAGCAACAACAACCAGTACTAGGTGATTAACTAACTACCATAACAACAACCAGTACTAGGTGATTAACTAACTACCACAACAACAACCAGTACTAGGTGATTAACTAACTACCACAACACCAACCAGTACTAGGTGATTAACTAACTACCAGCAACAACAACCAGTACTAGGTGATTAACTAACTACCACAACAACAACCAGTACTAGGTGATTAACTAACTACCACAACAACAACCAGTACTAGGTGATTAACTAACTACCACAACAACAACCAGTACTAGGTGATAAACTAACTACCACAACAACAACCAGTACTAGGTGATTAACTAACTACCACAACAACAACCAGTACTAGGTGATTAACTAACTACCAGCAACAACAACCAGTACTAGGTGATTAACTAACTACCACAACAACAACCAGTACTAGGTGATTAACTAACTACCACAACAACAACCAGTACTAGGTGATAAACTAACTACCACAACAACCAGTACTAGGTGATAAACTAACTACCAGCAACAACAACCAGTACTAGGTTATTAACTAACTACCACAACAACAACCAGTACTAGGTGATAAACTAACTACCACAACAACCAGTACTAGGTGATAAACTAACTACCACAACAACAACCAGTACTAGGTGATTAACTAACTACCACAACAACAACCAGTACTAGGTGATTAACTAACTACCACAACAACAACCAGTACTAGGTGATAAACTAACTACCACAACAACCAGTACTAGGTGATTAACTAACTACCACAACAACAACCAGTACTAGGTGATTAACTAACTACCACAACAACAACCAGTACTAGGTGATTAACTAACTACCAGCAACAACAACCAGTACTAGGTGATTCACTAACTACCAGCAACAACAACCAGTACTAGGTGATTAACTAACTACCACAACAACAACCAGTACTAGGTGATTAACTAACTACCACAACAACAACCAGTACTAGGTGATTAACTAACTACCACAACAACAACCAGTACTAGGTGATTAACTACCACAACAGAAACCAGTACTAGGTGATAAACTACCACAACAACAACCAGTACTAGGTGATAAACTACCACAACAACAACAACCAGTACTAGGTGATAAACTAACTACCACAACAACAACCAGTACTAGGTGATTAACTAACTACCACAACAACAACCAGTACTAGGTGATTAACTAACTACCACAACAACAACCAGTACTAGGTGATTAACTAACTACCACAACAACAACCAGTACTAGGTGATAAACTAACTACCACAACAACCAGTACTAGGTGATTAACTAACTACCACAACAACAACCAGTACTAGGTGATTAACTAACTACCACAACAACAACCAGTACTAGGTGATTAACTAACTACCAGCAACAACAACCAGTACTAGGTGATTCACTAACTACCAGCAACAACAACCAGTACTAGGTGATAAACTAACTACCACAACAACAACCAGTACTAGGTGATTAACTAACTACCACAACAACAACCAGTACTAGGTGATTAACTAACTACCACAACAACAACCAGTACTAGGTGATTAACTACCACAACAACAACCAGTACTAGGTGATAAACTACCACAACAACAACCAGTACTAGGTGATAAACTACCACAACAACAACAACCAGTACTAGGTGATAAACTAACTACCACAACAACAACCAGTACTAGGTGATTAACTAACTACCACAACAACAACCAGTACTAGGTGATTAACTAACTACCACAACAACAACCAGTACTAGGTGATTAACTTACTACCACAACAACAACCAGTACTAGGTGATTAACTACCTACCACAACAACAACCAGTACTAGTGGTTAACTAACTACCAGCAACAACAACCAGTACTAGGTGATTAACTACCTACCACAACAACAACCAGTACTAGTGGTTAACTAACTACCAGCAACAACAACCAGTACTAGGTGATAAACTAACTACCAGCAACAACAACCAATACTAGGTGATTAACTAACTACCAGCAACAACAACCAGTACTAGGTGATTAACTAACTACCATAACAACAACCAGTACTAGGTGATTAACTAACTACCACAACAACAACCAGTACTAGTGGTTAACTAACTACCAGCAACAACAACCAGTACTAGGTGATTAACTAACTACCATAACAACAACCAGTACTAGGTGATTAACTAACTACCACAACAACAACCAGTACTAGTGGTTAACTAACTCCCAGCAACAACAACCAGTACTAGGTGATAAACTACCACAACAACAACCAGTACTAGGTGATTAACTAACTACCAGCAACAACAACCAGTACTAGGTGATTAACTAACTACCATAACAACAACCAGTACTAGGTGATTAACTAACTACCACAACAACAACCAGTACTAGGTGATTAACTACCACAACAACAACCAGTACTAGGTGATTAACTAACTAGCACAACAACATCCAGTACTAGGTGATTAACTAACTACCATAACAACAACCAGTACTAGGTGATTAACTAACTACCACAACAACAACCAGTACTAGGTGATTAACTAACTACCAGCAACAACAACCAGTACTAGGTGATTAACTAACTAGCACAACAACAACCAGTACTAGGTGATTAACTACCACAACAACAACCAGTACTAGGTGATTAACTAACTACCACAACAACAACCAGTACTAGGTGATTAACTAACTACCACAACAACAACCAGTACTAGGTGATAAACTACCACAACAACAACCAGTACTAGGTGATTAACTAACTACCACAACAACAACCAGTACTAGGTGATTAACTAACTACCAGCAACAACAACCAGTACTAGGTGATTAACTAACTACCACAACAACAACCAGTACTAGGTGATTAACTAACTACCACAACAACAACCAGTACTAGGTGATAAACTAACTACCACAACAACCAGTACTAGGTGATAAACTAACTACCAGCAACAACAACCAGTACTAGGTGATTAACTAACTACCACAACAACAACCAGTACTAGGTGATAAACTAACTACCAACAACAACCAGTACTAGGTGATAAACTAACTACCACAACAACAACCAGTACTAGGTGATTAACTAACTACCACAACAACAACCAGTACTAGGTGATTAACTAACTACCACAACAACAACCAGTACTAGGTGATTAACTAACTACCACAACAACCAGTACTAGGTGATTAACTAACTACCACAACAACAACCAGTACTAGGTGATTAACTAACTACCACAACAACAACCAGTACTAGGTGATTAACTAACTACCAGCAACAACAACCAGTACTAGGTGATTCACTAACTACCAGCAACAACAACCAGTACTAGGTGATTAACTAACTACCACAACAACAACCAGTACTAGGTGATTAACTAACTACCACAACAACAACCAGTACTAGGTGATTAACTAACTACCACAACAACAACCAGTACTAGGTGATTAACTACCACAACAACAACCAGTACTAGGTGATAAACTACCACAACAACAACCAGTACTAGGTGATAAACTACCACAACAACAACAACCAGTACTAGGTGATAAACTAACTACCACAACAACAACCAGTACTAGGTGATTAACTAACTACCACAACAACAACCAGTACTAGGTGATTAACTAACTACCACAACAACAACCAGTACTAGGTGATTAACTAACTACCACAACAACAACCAGTACTAGGTGATTAACTACCTACCACAACAACAACCAGTACTAGGTGATTAACTAACTACCAGCAACAACAACCAGTACTAGGTGATTAACTAACTACCACAACAACAACCAGTACTAGGTGATTAACTAACTACCAGCAACAACAACCAGTACTAGGTGATAAACTAACTACCAGCAACAACAACCAATACTAGGTGATTAACTAACTACCAGCAACAACAACCAGTACTAGGTGATTAACTAACTACCACAACAACAACCAGTACTAGGTGATTAACTAACTACCACAACAACAACCAGTACTAGGTGATTAACTAACTACCACAACACCAACCAGTACTAGGTGATTAACTAACTACCAGCAACAACAACCAGTACTAGGTGATTAACTAACTACCACAACAACAACCAGTACTAGGTGATTAACTAACTACCACAACAACAACCAGTACTAGGTGATTAACTAACTACCACAACAACAACCAGTACTAGGTGATAAACTAACTACCACAACAACAACCAGTACTAGGTGATTAACTAACTACCACAACAACAACCAGTACTAGGTGATTAACTAACTACCAGCAACAACAACCAGTACTAGGTGATTAACTAACTACCACAACAACAACCAGTACTAGGTGATTAACTAACTACCACAACAACAACCAGTACTAGGTGATAAACTAACTACCACAACAACCAGTACTAGGTGATAAACTAACTACCAGCAACAACAACCAGTACTAGGTTATTAACTAACTACCACAACAACAACCAGTACTAGGTGATAAACTAACTACCACAACAACCAGTACTAGGTGATAAACTAACTACCACAACAACAACCAGTACTAGGTGATTAACTAACTACCACAACAACAACCAGTACTAGGTGATTAACTAACTACCACAACAACAACCAGTACTAGGTGATAAACTAACTACCACAACAACCAGTACTAGGTGATTAACTAACTACCACAACAACAACCAGTACTAGGTGATTAACTAACTACCACAACAACAACCAGTACTAGGTGATTAACTAACTACCAGCAACAACAACCAGTACTAGGTGATTCACTAACTACCAGCAACAACAACCAGTACTAGGTGATTAACTAACTACCACAACAACAACCAGTACTAGGTGATTAACTAACTACCACAACAACAACCAGTACTAGGTGATTAACTAACTACCACAACAACAACCAGTACTAGGTGATTAACTACCACAACAACAACCAGTACTAGGTGATAAACTACCACAACAACAACCAGTACTAGGTGATAAACTACCACAACAACAACAACCAGTACTAGGTGATAAACTAACTACCACAACAACAACCAGTACTAGGTGATTAACTAACTACCACAACAACAACCAGTACTAGGTGATTAACTAACTACCACAACAACAACCAGTACTAGGTGATTAACTAACTACCACAACAACAACCAGTACTAGGTGATTAACTACCTACCACAACAACAACCAGTACTAGTGGTTAACTAACTACCAGCAACAACAACCAGTACTAGGTGATTAACTACCTACCACAACAACAACCAGTACTAGTGGTTAACTAACTACCAGCAACAACAACCAGTACTAGGTGATAAACTAACTACCAGCAACAACAACCAATACTAGGTGATTAACTAACTACCAGCAACAACAACCAGTACTAGGTGATTAACTAACTACCATAACAACAACCAGTACTAGGTGATTAACTAACTACCACAACAACAACCAGTACTAGTGGTTAACTAACTACCAGCAACAACAACCAGTACTAGGTGATTAACTAACTACCACAACAACAACCAGTACTAGGTGATAAACTAACTACCACAACAACAACCAGTACTAGGTGATTAACTAACTACCACAACAACAACCAGTACTAGGTGATTAACTAACTACCAGCAACAACAACCAGTACTAGGTGATTAACTAACTACCACAACAACAACCAGTACTAGGTGATTAACTAACTACCACAACAACAACCAGTACTAGGTGATAAACTAACTACCACAACAACCAGTACTAGGTGATAAACTAACTACCAGCAACAACAACCAGTACTAGGTTATTAACTAACTACCACAACAACAACCAGTACTAGGTGATAAACTAACTACCACAACAACCAGTACTAGGTGATAAACTAACTACCACAACAACAACCAGTACTAGGTGATTAACTAACTACCACAACAACAACCAGTACTAGGTGATTAACTAACTACCACAACAACAACCAGTACTAGGTGATTAACTAACTACCACAACAACAACCAGTACTAGGTGATTAACTAACTACCACAACAACAACCAGTACTAGGTGATTAACTAACTACCACAACAACAACCAGTACTAGGTGATTAACTAACTACCAGCAACAACAACCAGTACTAGGTGATTCACTAACTACCAGCAACAACAACCAGTACTAGGTGATTAACTAACTACCACAACAACAACCAGTACTAGGTGATTAACTAACTACCACAACAACAACCAGTACTAGGTGATTAACTAACTACCACAACAACAACCAGTACTAGGTGATTAACTACCACAACAACAACCAGTACTAGGTGATAAACTACCACAACAACAACCAGTACTAGGTGATAAACTACCACAACAACAACAACCAGTACTAGGTGATAAACTAACTACCACAACAACAACCAGTACTAGGTGATTAACTAACTACCACAACAACAACCAGTACTAGGTGATTAACTAACTACCACAACAACAACCAGTACTAGGTGATTAACTTACTACCACAACAACAACCAGTACTAGGTGATTAACTACCTACCACAACAACAACCAGTACTAGTGGTTAACTAACTACCAGCAACAACAACCAGTACTAGGTGATTAACTACCTACCACAACAACAACCAGTACTAGTGGTTAACTAACTACCAGCAACAACAACCAGTACTAGGTGATAAACTAACTACCAGCAACAACAACCAATACTAGGTGATTAACTAACTACCAGCAACAACAACCAGTACTAGGTGATTAACTAACTACCATAACAACAACCAGTACTAGGTGATTAACTAACTACCACAACAACAACCAGTACTAGTGGTTAACTAACTACCAGCAACAACAACCAGTACTAGGTGATTAACTAACTACCATAACAACAACCAGTACTAGGTGATTAACTAACTACCACAACAACAACCAGTACTAGTGGTTAACTAACTCCCAGCAACAACAACCAGTACTAGGTGATAAACTACCACAACAACAACCAGTACTAGGTGATTAACTAACTACCAGCAACAACAACCAGTACTAGGTGATTAACTAACTACCATAACAACAACCAGTACTAGGTGATTAACTAACTACCACAACAACAACCAGTACTAGGTGATTAACTACCACAACAACAACCAGTACTAGGTGATTAACTAACTAGCACAACAACAACCAGTACTAGGTGATTAACTAACTACCATAACAACAACCAGTACTAGGTGATTAACTAACTACCACAACAACAACCAGTACTAGGTGATTAACTAACTACCAGCAACAACAACCAGTACTAGGTGATTAACTAACTAGCACAACAACAACCAGTACTAGGTGATTAACTACCACAACAACAACCAGTACTAGGTGATTAACTAACTACCACAACAACAACCAGTACTAGGTGATTAACTAACTACCACAACAACAACCAGTACTAGGTGATTAACTAACTAGCACAACAACAACCAGTACTAGGTGATAAACTACCACAACAACAACCAGTACTAGGTGATTAACTAACTACCAGCAACAACAACCAGTACTAGGTGATTAACTAACTACCATAACAACAACCAGTACTAGGTGATTAACTAACTACCAGCAACAACAACCAGTACTAGGTGATTAACTAACTACCAGCAACAACAACCAGTACTAGGTGATTAACTAACTACCAGCAACAACAACCAGTACTAGGTGATTAACTAACTACCAGCAACAACAACCAGTACTAGGTGATTAACTAACTACCACAACAACAACCAGTACTAGGTGATTAACTACCACAACAACAACCAGTACTAGGTGATTAACTAACTACCACAACAACAACCAGTACTAGGTGATTAACTAACTACCAGCAACAACAACCAGTACTAGGTGATTAACTAACTACCACAACAACAACCAGTACTAGGTGATTAACTAACTACCAGCAACAACAACCAGTACTAGGTGATTAACTAACTACCAGCAACAACAACCAGTACTAGGTGATTAACTACCACAACAACAACCAGTACTAGGTGATTAACTAACTACCAGCAACAACAACCAGTACTAGGTGATTAACTAACTACCAGCAACAACAACCAGTACTAGGTGATTAACTAACTACCACAACAACAACCAGTACTAGGTGATTAACTAACTACCAGCAACAACAACCAGTACTAGGTGATTCACTAACTACCAGCAACAACAACCAGTACTAGGTGATAAACTACCACAACAACAACCAGTACTAGGTGATTCACTAACTACCAGCAACAACAACCAGTACTAGGTGATTAACTAACTACCAGCAACAACAACCAGTACTAGGTGATAAACTACCTACCACAACAACAACCACTACTAGTTGATTAACTAACTACCATAACAACAACCAGTACTAGGTGATTAACTAACTACCACAACAACAACCAGTACTAGGTGATTAACTAACTACCAGCAACAACAACCAGTACTAGGTGATTAACTAACTACCACAACAACAACCAGTACTAGGTGATTAACTACCACAACAACAACCAGTACTAGGTGATAAACTAACTACCACAACAACAACCAGTACTAGGTGATTAACTAACTACCACAACAACAACCAGTACTAGGTGATTAACTAACTACCACAACAACAACCAGTACTAGGTGATTAACTAACTACCAGCAACAACAACCAGTACTAGGTGATTAACTAACTACCAGCAACAACAACCAGTACTAGGTGATTAACTAACTACCACAACAACAACCAGTACTAGGTGATAAACTAACACAACAACAACCAGTACTAGGTGATTAACTACCACAACAACCAGTACTAGGTGATTAACTAACTACCACAACAACAACCAGTACTAGGTGATAAACTAACTACCACAACAACAACCAGTACTAGGTGATTAACTAACTACCAGCAACAACAACCAGTACTAGGTGATTAACTAACTACCACAACAACAACCAGTACTAGGTGATTAACTAACTACCACAACAACAACCAGTACTAGGTGATTAACTAACTACCACAACAACAACCAGTACTAGGTGATTAACTAACTACCAGCAACAACAACCAGTACTAGGTGATTAACTAACTACCAGCAACAACAACCAGTACTAGGTGATTAACTAACTACCATAACAACAACCAGTACTAGGTGATAAACTAACTACCACAACAACAACCAGTACTAGGTGATTAACTAACTACCAGCAACAACAACCAGTACTAGGTGATTAACTAACTACCACAACAACAACCAGTACTAGGTGAGTAACTAACTACCACAACAACAACCAGTACTAGGTGATTAACTAACTACCAGCAACAACAACCAGTACTAGGTGATAAACTAACTACCACAACAACAACCAGTACTAGGTGAGTAACTAACTACCACAACAACAACCAGTACTAGGTGATAAACTAACTACCAGCAACAACAACCAGTACTAGGTGATTAACTAACTACCACAACAACAACCAGTACTAGGTGATTAACTAACTACCACAACAACAACCAGTACTAGGTGATAAACTAACTACCAGCAACAACAACCAGTACTAGGTGATTAACTAACTACCAGCAACAACAACCAGTACTAGGTGATACACTAACTGCCACAACAACAACCAGTACTAGGTTATAAACTAACTACCAGCAACAACAACCAGTACTAGGTGATTAACTAACTACCAGCAACAACAACCAGTACTAGGTGATAAACTAACTACCACAACAACAACCAGTACTAGGTGATACACTAACTGCCACAACAACAACCAGTACTAGGTTATAAACTAACTACCAGCAACAACAACCAGTACTAGGTGATAAACTAACTACCACAACAACAACCAGTACTAGGTGATAAACTAACTACTACAACAACTAGTACTAGGTGATAAACTAACTACCACAACAACAACCAGTACTAGGTGATTAACTAACTACTACAACAACTAGTACTAGGTGATACACTAACTACCACAACAACAACCAGTACTAGGTTATAAACTAACTACCACAACAACAACCAGTACTAGGTGATAAACTAACTACCACAACAACAACCAGTACTAGGTTATAAACTAACTACCAGCAACAACAACCAGTACTAGGTGATTAACTAACTACCAGCAACAACAACCAGTACTAGGTGATAAACTAACTACCACAACAACAACCAGTACTAGGTGATAAACTAACTACCACAACAACAACCAGTACTAGGTGATAAACTAACTACCAGCAACAACAACCAGTACTAGGTGATTAACTAACTACCACAACAACAACCAGTACTAGGTGATAAACTAACTACCACAACAACAACCAGTACTAGGTTATAAACTAACTACCAGCAACAACAACCAGTACTAGGTGATTAACTAACTACCACAACAACAACCAGTACTAGGTGATAAACTAACTACCACAACAACAACCAGTACTAGGTGATTAACTAACTACCAGCAACAACAACCAGTACTAGGTGATTAACTACCTACCACAACAACAACCAGTACTAGGTGATTAACTAACTACCAGCAACAACAACCAGTACTAGGTGATTAACTAACTACCAGCAACAACAACCAGCACTAGGTGATAAACTAACTACCATAACAACAACCAGTACTAGGTGATTAACTACCACAACAACAACCAGTACTAGGTGATTAACTAACTACCAGCAACAACAACCAGTACTAGGTGATTAACTACCTACCACAACAACAACCAGTACTAGGTGATTAACTAACTACCAGCAACAACAACCAGTACTAGGTGATTAACTACCTACCACAACAACAACCAGTACTAGGTGATAAACTAACTACCACAACAACAACCAGTACTAGGTGATAAACTAACTACCAGCAACAACAACCAGTACTAGGTGATTAACTACCTACCACAACAACAACCAGTACTAGGTTATACACTAACTACCAGCAACAACAACCAGTACTAGGTGATTAACTACCACAACAACAACCAGTACTAGGTGATACACTAACTGCCACAACAACAACCAGTACTAGGTGATTAACTAACTACCAGCAACAACAACCAGTACTAGGTGATTAACTACCACAACAACAACCAGTACTAGGTTATAAACTAACTACCAGCAACAACAACCAGTACTAGGTGATTAACTAACTACCAGCAACAACAACCAGTACTAGGTGATACACTAACTACCACAACAACAACCAGTACTAGGTGATTAACTAACTACCACAACAACAACCAGTACTAGGTGATTAACTAACTACCACAACAACAACCAGTACTAGGTGATTAACTAACTACCACAACAACAACCAGTACTAGGTGATTAACTACCACAACAACAACCAGTACTAGGTGATTAACTACCTACCACAACAACAACCAGTACTAGGTGATAAACTAACTACCAGCAACAACAACCAGTACTAGGTGATTAACTAACTACCACAACAACAACCAGTACTAGGTGATAAACTAACTACCAGCAACAACAACCAGTACTAGGTGATTAACTAACTACCACAACAACAACCAGTACTAGGTGATTAACTAACTACCACAACAACAACCAGTACTAGGTGATTAACTAACTACCACAACAACAACCAGTACTAGGTGATTAACTAACTACCACAACAACAACCAGTACTAGGTGATTAACTACCACAACAACAACCAGTACTAGGTGATTAACTACCTACCACAACAACAACCAGTACTAGGTGATAAACTAACTACCAGCAACAACAACCAGTACTAGGTGATTAACTAACTACCACAACAACAACCAGTACTAGGTGATAAACTAACTACCAGCAACAACAACCAGTACTAGGTGATTAACTAACTACCACAACAACAACCAGTACTAGGTGATTAACTAACTACCACAACAACAACCAGTACTAGGTGATTAACTAACTACCAGCAACAACAACCAGTACTAGGTGATTAACTAACTACCACAACAACAACCAGTACTAGGTGATAAACTAACTACCAGCAACAACAACCAGTACTAGGTGATTAACTACCACAACAACAACCAGTACTAGGTGATAAACTAACTACCAGCAACAACAACCAGTACTAGGTGATTAACTAACTACCAGCAACAACAACCAGTACTAGGTGATTAACTAACTACCATAACAACAACCAGTACTAGGTGATTAACTACCACAACAACAACCAGTACTAGGTGATTAACTAACTACCACAACAACAACCAGTACTAGGTGATTAACTAACTACCACAACAACAACCAGTACTAGGTGATTAACTAACTACCACAACAACAACCAGTACTAGGTGATTAACTAACTACCACAACAACAACCAGTACTAGGTGAT
This sequence comes from Salvelinus alpinus, assembly GCF_045679555.1. Classification (NCBI taxonomy): domain Eukaryota; kingdom Metazoa; phylum Chordata; class Actinopteri; order Salmoniformes; family Salmonidae; genus Salvelinus; species Salvelinus alpinus. The sequence goes on from NC_092087.1 coordinate 100,236,600, forward strand.
TAACTAACTACCACAACAACAACCAGTACTAGGTGATTAACAAACTACCACAACAACAACCAGTACTAGGTGATTAACTACCACAACAACAACCAGTACTAGGTGATTAACTACCTACCACAACAACAACCAGTACTAGGTGATAAACTAACTACCACAACAACAACCAGTACTAGGTGATTAACTAACTACCACAACAACAACCAGTACTAGGTGATTAACTAACTACCACAACAACAACCAGTACTAGGTGATAAACTAACTACCACAACAACAACCAGTACTAGGTGATTAACTACCACAACAACAACCAGTACTAGGTGATTAACTACCTACCACAACAACAACCAGTACTAGGTGATTAACTAACTACCACAACAACAACCAGTACTAGGTGAGTAACTAACTACCAGCAACAACAACCAGTACTAGGTGATTAACTAACTACCACAACAACAACCAGTACTAGGTGATAAACTAACTACCAGCAACAACAACCAGTACTAGGTGATAAACTAACTACCAGCAACAACAACCAGTACTAGGTGATTAACTAACTAGCACAACAACAACCAGTACTAGGTGATTAACTAACTACCACAACAACAACCAGTACTAGGTGATTAACTAACTACCAGCAACAACAACCAGTACTAGGTGAGTAACTAACTACCACAACAACAACCAGTACTAGGTGATTAACTAACTACCAGCAACAACAACCAGTACTAGGTGATTAACTAACTACCAGCAACAACAACCAGTACTAGGTGATTAACTAACTACCACAACAACAACCAATACTAGGTGATTAACTACCTACCACAACAACAACCAGTACTAGGTGATTAACTAACTACCACAACAACAACCAGTACTAGGTGATTAACTAACTACCACAACAACAACCAGTACTAGGTGATTAACTAACTACCACAACAACAACCAGTACTAGGTGATTAACTAACTACCAGCAACAACAACCAGTACTAGGTGATTAACTACCACAACAACAACCAGTACTAGGTGATTAACTAACTACCACAACAACAACCAGTACTAGGTGAGTAACTAACTACCAGCAACAACAACCAGTACTAGGTGATTAACTAACTACCACAACAACAACCAGTACTAGGTGATAAACTAACTACCAGCAACAACAACCAGTACTAGGTGATAAACTAACTACCAGCAACAACAACCAGTACTAGGTGATTAACTAACTAGCACAACAACAACCAGTACTAGGTGATTAACTAACTACCACAACAACAACCAGTACTAGGTGATTAACTAACTACCAGCAACAACAACCAGTACTAGGTGAGTAACTAACTACCACAACAACAACCAGTACTAGGTGATTAACTAACTACCAGCAACAACAACCAGTACTAGGTGATTAACTAACTACCAGCAACAACAACCAGTACTAGGTGATTAACTAACTACCACAACAACAACCAATACTAGGTGATTAACTACCTACCACAACAACAACCAGTACTAGGTGATTAACTAACTACCACAACAACAACCAGTACTAGGTGATTAACTAACTACCACAACAACAACCAGTACTAGGTGATTAACTAACTACCACAACAACAACCAGTACTAGGTGATTAACTAACTACCACAACAACAACCAGTACTAGGTGATAAACTACCACAACAACAACCAGTACTAGGTGATTAACTAACTACCACAACAACAACCAGTACTAGGTGATAAACTACCACAACAACAACCAGTACTAGGTGATTAACTAACTACCACAACAACAACCAGTACTAGGTGATAAACTACCACAACAACAACCAGTACTAGATGATAAACTAACTACCACAACAACAACCAGTACTAGGTGATTAACTAACTACCACAACAACAACCAGTACTAGGTGATTAACTACCTACCACAACAACAACCAGTACTAGGTGATTAACTAACTACCACAACAACAACCAGTACTAGGTGATTAACTAACTACCACAACAACAACCAGTACTAGGTGATTAACTACCACAACAACAACCAGTACTAGGTGATTAACTAACTACCAGCAACAACAACCAGTACTAGGTGATTAACTAACTACCAGCAACAACAACCAGTACTAGGTGATTCACTACCTACCACAACAACAACCAGTACTAGGTGATTAACTAACTACCACAACAACAACCAGTACTAGGTGATAAACTAACTACCAGCAACAACAACCAGTACTAGGTGATTAACTAACTACCAGCAACAACAACCAGTACTAGGTGATACACTAACTGCCACAACAACAACCAGTACTAGGTTATAAACTAACTACCAGCAACAACAACCAGTACTAGGTGATTAACTAACTACCAGCAACAACAACCAGTACTAGGTGATAAACTAACTACCACAACAACAACCAGTACTAGGTGATACACTAACTGCCACAACAACAACCAGTACTAGGTTATAAACTAACTACCAGCAACAACAACCAGTACTAGGTGATAAACTAACTACCACAACAACAACCAGTACTAGGTGATAAACTAACTACTACAACAACTAGTACTAGGTGATAAACTAACTACCACAACAACAACCAGTACTAGGTGATTAACTAACTACTACAACAACTAGTACTAGGTGATACACTAACTACCACAACAACAACCAGTACAAGGTTATAAACTAACTACCACAACAACAACCAGTACTAGGTGATAAACTAACTACCACAACAACAACCAGTACTAGGTTATAAACTAACTACCAGCAACAACAACCAGTACTAGGTGATTAACTAACTACCAGCAACAACAACCAGTACTAGGTGATAAACTAACTACCACAACAACAACCAGTACTAGGTGATAAACTAACTACCACAACAACAACCAGTACTAGGTTATAAACTAACTACCAGCAACAACAACCAGTACTAGGTGATTAACTAACTACCACAACAACAACCAGTACTAGGTGATAAACTAACTACCACAACAACAACCAGTACTAGGTGATAAACTAACTACCAGCAACAACAACCAGTACTAGGTGATTAACTAACTACCATAACAACAACCAGTACTAGGTGATTAACTACCACAACAACAACCAGTACTAGGTGATTAACTAACTACCAGCAACAACAACCAGTACTAGGTGATTAACTACCTACCACAACAACAACCAGTACTAGGTGATTAACTAACTACCAGCAACAACAACCAGTACTAGGTGATTAACTACCTACCACAACAACAACCAGTACTAGGTGATAAACTAACTACCACAACAACAACCAGTACTAGGTGATAAACTAACTACCAGCAACAACAACCAGTACTAGGTGATTAACTACCTACCACAACAACAACCAGTACTAGGTGATACACTAACTACCAGCAACAACAACCAGTACTAGGTGATTAACTACCACAACAACAACCAGTACTAGGTGATTACACTAACTGCCACAACAACAACCAGTACTAGGTGATTAACTAACTACCAGCAACAACAACCAGTACTAGGTGATAAACTAACTACCACAACAACAACCAGTACTAGGTGATACACTAACTACCAGCAACAACAACCAGTACTAGGTGATTAACTAACTACCAGCAACAACAACCAGTACTAGGTGATTAACTAACTACCACAACAACAACCAGTACTAGGTGATTAACTAACTACCACAACAACAACCAGTACTAGGTGATTAACTAACTACCACAACAACAACCAGTACTAGGTGATTAACTAACTACCACAACAACAACCAGTACTAGGTGATTAACTACCACAACAACAACCAGTACTAGGTGATTAACTACCTACCACAACAACAACCAGTACTAGGTGATAAACTAACTACCAGCAACAACAACCAGTACTAGGTGATTAACTAACTACCACAACAACAACCAGTACTAGGTGATAAACTAACTACCAGCAACAACAACCAGTACTAGGTGATTAACTAACTACCACAACAACAACCAGTACTAGGTGATTAACTAACTACCACAACAACAACCAGTACTAGGTGATTAACTAACTACCAGCAACAACAACCAGTACTAGGTGATTAACTAACTACCACAACAACAACCAGTACTAGGTGATAAACTAACTACCAGCAACAACAACCAGTACTAGGTGATTAACTACCACAACAACAACCAGTACTAGGTGATAAACTAACTACCAGCAACAACAACCAGTACTAGGTGATTAACTACCACAACAACAACCAGTACTAGGTGATTAACTAACTACCAGCAACAACAACCAGTACTAGGTGATTAACTAACTACCATAACAACAACCAGTACTAGGTGATTAACTACCACAACAACAACCAGTACTAGGTGATTAACTAACTACCACAACAACAACCAGTACTAGGTGATTAACTAACTACCACAACAACAACCAGTACTAGGTGATTAACTAACTACCACAACAACAACCAGTACTAGGTGATTAACTAACTACCACAACAACAACCAGTACTAGGTGATTAACTAACTACCACAACAACAACCAGTACTAGGTGATTAACAAACTACCACAACAACAACCAGTACTAGGTGATTAACTACCACAACAACAACCAGTACTAGGTGATTAACTACCTACCACAACAACAACCAGTACTAGGTGATAAACTAACTACCACAACAACAACCAGTACTAGGTGATTAACTAACTACCACAACAACAACCAGTACTAGGTGATTAACTAACTACCACAACAACAACCAGTACTAGGTGATAAACTAACTACCACAACAACAACCAGTACTAGGTGATTAACTACCACAACAACAACCAGTACTAGGTGATTAACTACCTACCACAACAACCAGTACTAGGTGATTAACTAACTACCACAACAACAACCAGTACTAGGTGAGTTAACTAACTACCAGCAACAACAACCAGTACTAGGTGATTAACTACCTACCACAACAACAACCAGTACTAGGTGGTAAACTAACTACCAGCAACAACAACCAGTACTAGGTGATAAACTAACTACCAGCAGCAACAACCAGTACTAGGTGATTAACTAACTACCAGCAACAACAACCAGTACTAGGTGATTAACTAACTACCACAACAACAACCAGTACTAGGTGATTAACTAACTACCAGCAACAACAACCAGTACTAGGTGAGTAACTAACTACCACAACAACAACCAGTACTAGGTGATTAACTAACTACCAGCAACAACAACCAGTACTAGGTGATTAACTAACTACCAGCAACAACAACCAGTACTAGGTGATTAACTAACTACCACAACAACAACCAGTACTAGGTGGTTAACTAACCCACCAGACAACAACAACCAGTACTAGGTGATTAACTAACTACCAGCAACAACAACCAGTACTAGGTGATTAACTAACTACCATCAACAACAACCAGTACTAGGTGATTAACTAACTACCACAACAACAACCAGTACTAGGTGATTAACTAACTACCAGCAACAACAACCAGTACTAGGTGATTAACTACCACAACAACAACCAGTACTAGGTGATTAACTAACTACCACAACAACAACCAGTACTAGGTGAGTAACTAACTACCAGCAACAACAACCAGTACTAGGTGATTAACTAACTACCACAACAACAACCAGT
>NC_092087.1:100249867-100272559 GCF_045679555.1 Salvelinus alpinus
GAGGAACCTGGGGTTTAGAGGAACCTGGGGTTTAGAGGAAACTGGGGTTTAGAGGAACCTGGGCTTTAGAGGAACCTGGGGTTTAGAGGAAACTGGAGTTTAGAGGAAACTGGGGTTTAGAGGAAACTGGGGTGTGTTCTAGTGTCAGATTCCTCTTGGACTCTGCCTTTCTGGTGAATGGATGGCATAGGAGACAATTGGTGTGTAGTGGGTGTTTCACACGGGTAACACAGTAATTGAGTGTGTGTGTATATGTGTGTGTGTACATGTGTGTGTGTACGTACAGTCTCTAGGAACAGTGGGGTCTTGGCGTAGTTGCTGTAGAGCTGGCAGAGCTTTGCGTCGTCGTCGACAACGCCGGGGTGGCGCAGGAAACGACCCAGGTCAGAGACAGGCAGAGAGTTCACCAGCTAGAGAGAGAGATGAGGAAACACACACACCTTCATCATCATCATCATCATCTATGTCCTCTTAAAGCCTTGTCTCAAACACACACACCTTCATCATCATCATCATCATCTATGTCCTCTTAAAGCCTTGTCTCAAACACACACACCTTCATCATCATCATCATCATCTATGTCCTCTTAAAGCCTTGTCTCAAACACACACCAGAGGAGGCTGCTGAGGGGAGGACGGCTCTCGATAATGTCTGGAACGGAGCAAATAGAATGGAATCAAACACATGGAAACCATGGAAACCATGTGTTTGATGTATTTGAGACCATTCTACTTATTCCGCTCCAGCCATTACCATGAACCCGTCCTCCCCAACTAAGGTGCCACCAACCTCCTGTGACACACACACACACACACACACACACACACACACACACACACACACACACACACACACACACACACACACACACACACACACACACACACACACACACACACACACACACACACACACACACACACACACACCCCTCACCTGTTCCATCTGGCTATTGGGTATGAGGGAGAGGAAGGTGGTCAGGTTGGGGAAGCCGAAACCCAGGAAAGAACTTTCCAGGTAACCGTAGAAACTGTGGTTGTAGTTTGCACCATAGCAACGGAGTGGGGAAGAGCCTGGCAGGGGGGCGGAGACAGGACTGTCAATCAAATATCCTTAACAGGAAATTCTGTGGTCAAAACTCAATATGACAAACTGACAACACATGCGATCATTAGTTGTTTGAGTAATGAGGTTTTGTATCACGATATGAAAATATGAATAACCGAGTGTTGAGCTTTGGTGTTACAGCAAGACAAGTTTCATAGTATTCTGTAGTATTTACAGTTTCATAGTATGCTCCAATATTTATAGTTTCATAGTATGCTGTAGTATTTACAGTTTCATAGTATGCTGCCAATATTTATAGTTTCATAGTATGCTCCAGTATTTACAGTTTCATAGTATGCTGTAGTATTTACAGTTTCATAGTATGCTCCAGTATTTATAGTTTCATAGTATGCTCCAGTATTTACAGTTTCATAGTATGCTGTAGTATTTACAGTTTCATAGTATGCTCCGGTATTTATAGTTTCATAGTATTCTCCAGTATTTATAGTTCCATAATATGCTGTAGTATTTATAGTTTCATAGTATGCTGTAGTATTTATAGTTTCATAGTATGCTCCAGTATTTACAGCTTCATAGTATTCTCCAGTATTTATAGTTCCATAATATGCTGTAGTATTTATAGTTTCATAGTATTCTGTAGTATTTATAGTTTCATAGTATGCTCCAATATTTATAGTTTCATAGTATGCTCCAGTATTTACAGCTTCATAGTATGCTGAAGTATTTATAGTTTCATAGTATTCTCCAGTATTTATAGTTCCATAATATGCTGTAGTATTTATAGTTTCATAGTATGCTGTAGTATTTATAGTTTCATAGTATGCTCCAGTATTTACAGCTTCATAGTATTCTCCAGTATTTATAGTTCCATAATATGCTGTAGTATTTATAGTTTCATAGTATTCTGTAGTATTTATAGTTTCATAATATGCTGTAGTATTTATAGTTTCATAGTATGCTCCAGTATTTACATCTTCATAGTATTCTCCAGTATTTATAGTTCCATAATATGCTGTAGTATTTATAGTTTCATAGTATTCTGTAGTATTTACAGGTTCATAGTATTCTGCAGTATTTATAGTTTCATAGTATTCTGTAGTATTTACAGGTTCATAGTATTCTGCAGTATTTATAGTTTCATAGTATTCTGTAGTATTTACAGTTTCATAGTATGCTCCAGTATTTACAGTTTCATAGTATGCTGTAGTATTTACAGTTTCATAGTATGCTGCAGTATTTACAGGTTCATAGTATGCTGTAGTATTTACAGTTTCATAGTATGCTGTAGTATTTACAGGTTCATAGTATGCTGCAGTATTTACAGGTTCATAGTATGCTGTAGTATTTACAGCTTCATAGTATGCTGTAGTATTTACAGGTTCATAGTATGCTGTAGTATTTACAGGTTCATAGTATACTGTAGTATTTACAGGTTCATAGTATACTGTAGTATTTACAGGTTCATAGTATGCTGTAGTATTTACAGGTTCATAGTATGCTGTAGTATTTACAGGTTCATAGTATGCTGCAGTATTTACAGTTTCATAGTATGCTGCAGTATTTACAGGTTCATAGTATGCTGCAGTATTTACAGTTTCATAGTATTCTGTAGTATTTACAGTTTCATAGTATGCTCCAGTATTTACAGTTTCATAGTATGCTGTAGTATTTACAGTTTCATAGTATGCTGCAGTATTTACAGGTTCATAGTATGCTGTAGTATTTACAGTTTCATAGTATGCTGTAGTATTTACAGTTTCATAGTATGCTGCAGTATTTACAGGTTCATAGTATGCTGTAGTATTTACAGCTTCATAGTATGCTGTAGTATTTACAGTTTCATAGTATGCTGTAGTATTTACAGGTTCATAGTATACTGTAGTATTTACAGGTTCATAGTATACTGTAGTATTTACAGGTTCATAGTATGCTGTAGTATTTACAGGTTCATAGTATGCTGTAGTATTTACAGTTTCATAGTATGCTGCAGTATTTACAGTTTCATAGTATGCTGCAGTATTTACAGCTTCATAGTATGCTGCAGTATTTCTATTTCCAGTGGATGTGTGGTGGATGTCGGTACCTTGGAGGGAGAGGGTGATTTGATCGTAGATGTTTCTCTGTGTGTTGTCCTGAAGTGTAGGGAGGGTGGCGTTCAGCACCTCCACCCTTGGAGAGACAAACATGTCAGACATGAAACATACCCGTCATCACAATACAAGATGGCTCCCTCTCCTCTTCTGCTGGGATGACCCCCACCTGACACTATCGTCTGACATAGCTCATTTAACTCTTTATTCAGACAGTTGGAAACAGAGGGGCAGAGAGGCAGGGTGGGAGAACAGTAGGAAGGACAGACACGGTGGGGAGGACATGTGACTGTCTGGGAGCGTTACAGAAAGACCCCAGGTTCTGTACCCCCCCCCCCCCCCCCCCCCCGAGCACTTTGAGATCAGTCCAAGCTACAGGAAAAGATGCTTCTACAGTCTCACGTGATATAGAGCTAGATTTAGGATAGATACACCCTGCACATCAACATCACTACTGACTCAGGGTACATCCCTAATGGCTCCCTATTCCCTACATAGTGCACTACTTTACCCTAAGATACATCCATAATGGCTCCCTATTCCCTATGTAGTGCACTACTTTACCCTAATATACATCACTAATGGCTCCCTATTCCCTACATAGTGCACTACTTTACCCTAATATACATCACTAATGGCTCCCTATTCCCTACATAGTGCACTACTTTACCCTAATATACATCCCTAATGGCTCCCTATTCCCTATGTAGTGCACTACTTTACCTTAAGATACATCCCTAATGGCTCCCTATTCCCTATATAGTGCACTACTTTACCCTAATATACATACCTAATGGCTCCATATTCCCTACATAGTGCACTACTTTACCCTAATATACATCCCTAATGGCTCCCTATTCCCTACATAGTGCACTACTTTACCCTAATATACATCCATAATGGCTCCCTATTCCCTACATAGTGCACTACTTTACCCTAATATACATCCCTAATGGCACCCTATTCCCTACATAGTGCACTACTTTACCCTAATATACATCCCTAATGGCTCCCTATTCCCTACATAGTGCACTACTTTACCCTAAGATACGTCCCTAATGGCACCCTATTCCCTACATAGTGCACTACTTTACCCTAAGATACATCCCTAATGGCTCCCTATTCCCTATGTAGTGCACTACTTTACCCTAAGATACATCCCTAATGGCTCCCTATTCCCTTCATAGTGCACTACTTTACCCTAATGGCTCCCTATTCCCTTCATAGTGCACTACTTTACCCTAATGGCTCCCTATTCCCTATGTAGTGCACTACTTGTGACCATAACTTATAAGGAATAGGTTGCAATTTGCGCCGCAAGCCTAAATCCCCAGTGAAGATCAGTCCGTCTCTTACAGCTGCTGTCCGGTGTTGCAGTTCCTCTGTGCGACCACGCTGAAGAGGGGGGCGACGTGGAGCGAGGACAGGTTGATCAGCAGCGGGCGGAGCCTGCTGTGAAGCCAGGTGAGTACTTCCTGGTCGCTAACAGAGCGGTCTGATAGGTTCCCGCGTTCAAACACCTGCTGGAGCATGGCTGAACGCACTGCCACTGGGAACTTAGACTCTTGACCCTACGGATAGATGGAGAGAGGGATGGATGGGGGGTGGAGAGAGGGAGGGATGGGGGGTGGAGAGAGGGAGGGAGAGGGGGAGAGAGAGATGGATGGGGGGTGGAGAGAGGGAGAGAGAGGGGGAGAGAGAGGGAGGGGAGAGGGAGGGGAGAGGGATGGAGAGAGGGATGGATGGGGGGTGGAGAGAGGGAGGGAGAGAGGGAGGGGAGAGGGGTGGAGAGAGGGATGGGAGATGGGTGGAGAGAGGGAGGGAGAGGGGGAGAGAGGGAGGGAGGGGAGAGGGGTGGAGAGATGGATGGGAGATGGGTGGAGAGAGGGAGGGAGAGGGGGAGAGAGGGAGGGAGAGGGGGAGAGGGGTGGAGAGAGGGAGGGAGAGGGGTGGAGAGAGGGAGGGAGAGGGGGAGAGAGGGAGGTAGAGGGGTGGAGAGAGGGAGGGAGAGGGGTGGAGAGAGGGAGGGATGGAGGGGAGAGGGGTGGAGAGAGGGAGGGAGAGGGATGGATGGGGGGTGGAGGGAGAGAGGGAGAGAGGGAGGGAGAGGGGGTGGAGAGAGGGGTGGAGAGGGGGAGGGGAGAGGGGTGGAGAGAGGGAGGGGAGAGGGAGGGGAGAGGGGTGGAGAGAGGGAGGGGAGAGGGGTGGAGAGAGGGAGGGGAGAGGGGTGGAGAGAGGGAGGGGAGAGGGATAGGAGAGGGGTGGAGAGAGGGAGGGGAGAGGGGTGGAGAGAGGGAAGGGAGAGGGATGGAGAGAGAGATGGAGGGAGAGATGGAGGAGAGAGGGAGGGGAGAGGGGTGGAGAGAGGGAGGGGAGAGGGATGGAGAGAGGGAGGGGAGAGGGGTGGAGAGAGGGAGGGGAGAGGGATGGGAGAGGGGTGGAGAGAGGGAGGGGTGGAGAGAGGGAGGGGAGAGGGATGGAGAGAGAGATGGAGGAGAGATGGAGGAGAGAGGGAGGGAGAGAGGGGTGGAGAGAGGGAGGGGAGAGGGGTGGAGAGAGGGAGGGGTGGAGAGAGGGAGGGGAGAGGGGTGGAGAGAGGGAGGAGGGAGAAATGGAGGGGAGAGGGAGTGAGAGATGAAAGGAGGGAGGAAGGGACAGGAAAGGTAAGAGAGGAAGAGGACGGATAACAGAGAGAGAGAACAGATAATGGAAGACAGTTGAATAATAGTCCATCTTCAGACCCAAACAAACCTGTTGAACTATTGACAGATAGAATCCCCTCACATGACAAACTATTGACAGACAGGATCCCCTCACATGACAAACTATTGACAGACAGGATCCCCTCACATGACAAACTATTGACAGACAGGATGCCCTCACATGACAAACTATTGACAGACAGGATGCCCTCACATGACAAACTATTGACAGACAGGATGCCCTCACATGACAAACTATTGACAGACAGGATCCCCTCACATGACAAACTATTGACAGACAGGATCCCCTCACATGACAAACTATTGACAGACAGGATCCCCTCACATGACAAACTATTGACAGACAGGATCCCCTCACATGACAAACTATTGACAGACAGGATCCCCTCACATGACAAACTATTGACAGACAGGATGCCCTCACATGACAAACTATTGACAGACAGGATGCCCTCACATGACAAACTATTGACAGACAGGATGCCCTCACATGACAAACTATTGACAGACAGGATCCCCTCACATGACAAACTATTGACAGACAGGATCCCCTCACATGACAAACTATTGACAGACAGGATCCCCTCACATGACAAACTATTGACAGACAGGATGCCCTCACATGACAAACTATTGACAGACAGGATCCCCTCACATGACAAACTATTGACAGACAGGATCCCCTCACATGACAAACTATTGACAGACAGGATCCCCTCACATGACAAACTATTGACAGACAGGATGCCTCTCAAATGACAACCCTATTCCATATTTGTAAACAAATATAATATATATAGGGAATAGGGTGTTATATGGGACTATATAGGGGATAGGGTGTTATATGGGACTATATAGGGGATAGGGTGTCGTATGGGACTATATAGATAGGGAATAGGGTGTCATATAGGACGCAACCATATAATATCTTCTCTCATGGTGATGGAGACTACACAGACAGACAGACAGACAGACAGACAGACAGACAGACAGACAGACAGACAGACAGACAGACAGACAGACAGACAGACAGACAGACAGACAGACAGACAGACAGACAGACAGACGAGCTTGTCTCACGGTGATGGAGACTACACAGACAGACAGACAGACAGACAGACAGACAGACAGACAGACAGACAGACAGACAGACAGACGAGCTTGTCTCACGGTGATGGAGACTACACAGACAGACAGACAGACAGACAGACAGACAGACAGACAGACAGACAGACAGACAGACAGACAGACAGACAGACAGACAGACAGACAGACAGACAGACAGACAGACAGACAGACAGACAGACAGACAGACAGACAGACAGACAGACAGACAGATGAGCTTGTCTCACGGTGATGGCTATAGAGAAGTCATTGAAGAAGTCAGTGAAGAGGACGTTGGGTACGTAGTTCATCAGCATGGTGACGTCTGCAGCAGAGCTGAGCTGGCCTGGACTAGAGGACACCTCTGCCAACTGTCTCACTGTGAGCTGGGGCAGGGCCTCCATCTGCAGCACAGACGCAACTCACATTGTAACTACAGACAAATCGTTATTACATACACTATTCACTGTGAGCTGGTGTAACGGTTCCATCTGCAGCACAGACACAACAACAGACATTATTACAGACTAATACAACAGGACAACAGGACAACAGGACAACAGGACAACAGACAGTTACCACAGAGAAGTTGGCCAGTAGTCTCTGCATGTCCTTGAAGGAGGCGAAGGCAGAGAATCCTCTGAAGTTCTTCAGCAGCCAGTCTCCACTGTTCAGGGTGTCAGAGCTACAGCTGGGGTCTGGGAATACACACACAACACATTTAGACAACACATTTAGAGAACACATTTAGACAACACATTTAGACAACACAATTAGACAACACATTTAGACAACACATTTAGAGAGAACACAATTAGACAACACATTTAGAGACAACACAATTAGACAACACATTTAGAGAGAACACATTTAGAGAGAACACATTTAGAGAGAACACATTTAGACAATACATTTAGAGAGAACACATTTAGACAATACATTTAGACAACACAGTCAGAGAACACATTTAGACAACACAATTAGACAACACAATTAGACAACACAATTAGACAACACAATTAGACAACACAATTAGACAACACATTTAGAGAACACATTTAGACAACACAATTAGACAACACAATTAGACAACACATTTAGAGAACACATTAGACAACACAATTAGACAACACATTTAGACAACACATTTAGACAACACAATTAGACAACACATTTAGAGAGAACACATTTAGACAACACATTTAGAGAGAACACATTTAGACAACACATTTAGAGAACACAATTAGACAACACATTTAGAGAACACATTTAGACAACACATTTAGAGAGAACACATTTAGACAACACATTTAGAGAACACAATTAGACAACACATTTAGACGACACATTTAGAGAACACATTTAGACAACACAATTAGACAACACATTTAGAGAAAACACATTTAGACAACACAATTAGACAACACAATTAGACAACACATTTAGACGACACATTTAGAGAACACAATTAGACAACACATTTAGACAACACATTTAGAGAGAACACAATTAGACAACACATTTAGAGACAACACAATTAGACAACACATTTAGAGAGAACACATTTAGAGAACACAATTAGAGAGAACACAATTAGAGAGAACACAATTAGAGAGAACACAATTAGAGAACACATTTAGAGAACACATTTAGACAACACATTTAGAGAGAACACAATTAGAGAACACATTTAGAGAACACATTTAGAGAACACAATTAGAGAACACATTTAGACAACACATTTAGAGAGAACACAATTAGAGAACACATTTAGACAACACATTTAGAGAGAACACAATTAGACAACACAATTAGACAACACAATTAGAGAGAACACAATTAGACAACACAATTAGACAACACAATTAGAGAGAACACAATTAGACAACACAATTAGACAACACATTTAGAGAACACATTTAGACAACACAATTAGACAACACAATTAGACAACACATTTAGAGAACACATTTAGACAACACAATTAGAGAACACATTTAGAGAACACATTTAGAGAGAACACAATTAGACAACACATTTAGAGAACACATTTAGACAACACATTTAGAGAACACATTTAGAGAACACAATTAGACAACACATTTAGAGAGAACACATTTAGAGAACACAATTAGACAACACATTTAGAGAGAACACATTTAGAGAACACATTTAGACGACACATTTAGAGAACACATTTAGAGAGAACACAATTAGACAACACATTTAGAGAACACATTTAGACAACACAATTAGACAACACAATTAGACAACACAATTAGACAACACATTTAGAGAACACATTTAGACAACACATTTAGAGAGAACACAATTAGACAACACATTTAGAGACAACACAATTAGACAACACATTTAGAGAGAACACATTTAGAGAACACAATTAGAGAGAACACAATTAGAGAACACATTTAGAGAACACATTTAGACAATACATTTAGAGAACACAATTAGAGAACACATTTAGAGAACACATTTAGAGAACACATTTAGAGAACACATTTAGAGAGAACACAATTAGACAACACAATTAGAGAGAACACATTTAGACAACACATTTAGAGAGAACACAATTAGAGAGAACACATTTAGAGAACACATTTAGAGAACACAATTAGAGAACACATTTAGAGAACACAATTAGAGAACACATTTAGAGAACACAATTAGAGAACACATTTAGAGAACACATTTAGAGAACACATTTAGAGAACACATTTAGAGAGAACACAATTAGACAACACAATTAGACAACACATTTAGAGAACACATTTAGAGAGAACACAATTAGACAACACATTTAGAGAACACATTTAGACAACACAATTAGACAACACATTTAGACAACACATTTAGAGAGAACACAATTAGACAACACAATTAGACAACACATTTAGAGAACACATTTAGAGAACACAATTAGACAACACATTTAGAGAGAACACATTTAGAGAACACAATTAGAGAGAACACAATTAGAGAACACATTTAGAGAGAACACAATTAGACGACACATTTAGAGAACACATTTAGAGGGAACACAATTAGACAACACATTTAGAGAACACATTTAGACAACACAATTAGACAACACAATTAGACAACACAATTAGACAACACATTTAGAGAACACATTTAGACAACACATTTAGAGAGAACACAATTAGACAACACATTTAGAGAGAACACATTTAGAGAACACAATTAGAGAGAACACAATTAGAGAACACATTTAGAGAGAACACAATTAGACGACACATTTAGAGAACACATTTAGAGGGAACACAATTAGACAACACATTTAGAGAACACATTTAGACAACACAATTAGACAACACAATTAGACAACACAATTAGACAACACATTTAGAGAACACATTTAGACAACACATTTAGAGAGAACACAATTAGACAACACATTTAGAGACAACACAATTAGACAACACATTTAGAGAGAACACATTTAGAGAACACAATTAGAGAGAACACAATTAGAGAACACATTTAGAGAACACATTTAGACCACACATTTAGAGAGAACACAATTAGAGAGAACACATTTAGAGAACACATTTAGAGAACACAATTAGAGAACACATTTAGAGAACACAATTAGAGAACACATTTAGAGAACACAATTAGAGAACACATTTAGAGAACACATTTAGAGAGAACACAATTAGACAACACAATTAGACAACACATTTAGAGAACACATTTAGAGAGAACACAATTAGACAACACATTTAGAGACAACACAATTAGACAACACAATTAGACAACACAATTAGACAACACAATTAGACAACACAATTAGAGAACACATTTAGAGAACACAATTAGACAACACATTTAGAGAACACATTTAGACAACACATTTAGAGAGAACACAATTAGACAACACATTTAGAGAACACATTTAGACAACACAATTAGACAACACAATTAGACAACACAATTAGACAACACATTTAGACAACACAATTAGACAACACATTTAGAGAACACATTTAGACAACACAATTAGAGAGAACACAATTAGACAACACATTTAGACAACACAATTAGACAACACATTTAGAGAACACATTTAGACAACACAATTAGACAACACAATTAGAGAACACATTTAGAGAACACAATTAGAGAACACATTTAGAGAACACAATTAGAGAACACATTTAGAGAACACAATTAGAGAACACAATTAGAGAGAACACAATTAGAGAAAACATTTAGAGAACACATTTAGACAACACATTTAGAGAGAACACAATTAGAGAACACATTTAGAGAACACATTTAGAGAACACAATTAGAGAACACATTTAGAGAACACAATTAGAGAACACATTTAGAGAACACAATTAGAGAACACATTTAGAGAACACATTTAGAGAGAACACAATTAGACAACACAATTAGACAACACATTTAGAGAACACATTTAGAGAACACATTTAGAGAACACATTTAGAGAACACATTTAGAGAGAACACATTTAGAGAACACATTTAGAGAGAACACATTTAGAGAACACAGTCAGAGAACACATTTAGAGAACACAGTCAGAGAACACATTTAGAGAACACATTTAGAAAGAACACAGTCAGAGAACAGTCCCTGCTGCTGTTTCAGTGCCAGTCTATTGAAGATCCCGTAGTAACTCTCCAGATAACACGTTCAGAAGTGTGTTTGTGTTATTTACACAGCAGTTTGACTGACAATGGCTGTGTCTGAAGTGGCCCCCTATTCCCTACAAGGCATTACTTTGGAACAGGGCCTATAGAAAAAGTAATGGTACCAGTGTCATTTGATTTGATTTGATTTGATACCCGCTGAGGCTCAGTTCCTACTGGTCAGTACCCGCTGAGGCTCAGTTCCTACTGGTCAGTACCTGTTGAGGCTCAGTTCCTATTGGTCAGTACCGGCTGTGGCTCAGTTCCTATTGGTCAGTACCGGCTGTGGCTCAGTTCCTATTGGTCAGTACCGGCTGTGGCTCAGTTCCTATTGGTCAGTACCTGCTGAGGCTCAGTTCCTACTGGTCAGTACCTGTTGAGGCTCAGTTCCTATTGGTCAGTACCGATATGATATATAATGCTAACCTCCCCTGTTATTGTAATGGTGAGAGGTTAGCATGTCTTGGGGGTATGATATATAATGCTAACCTCCCCTGTTATTATAATGGTGAGAGGTTAGCATGTCTTGGGGGTATGATATATAATGCTAACCTCCCCTGTTATTGTAATGGTGAGAGGTTAGCATGTCTTGGAGGTATGATTTAAAATGCTAACCTCCCTTGGTATTGTAATGGTGAGAGGTTAGCATGTCTTTAGGGTATGATATTAAATGCTAACCTCCCCTGTTATTGTAATGGTGAGAGGTTAGCATGTCTTGGGGGTATGATATATAATGCTAACCTCCCCTGTTATTATAATGGTGAGAGGTTAGCATGTCTTGGGGGTATGATATATAATGCTAACCTCCCCTGTTATTGTAATGGTGAGAGGTTAGCATGTCTTGGGGGTATGATATATAATGCTAACCTCCCCTGTTATTATAATGGTGAGAGGTTAGCATGTCTTGGGGGTATGATATATAATGCTAACCTCCCCTGTTATTGTAATGGTGAGAGGTTAGCATGTCTTGGGGGTATGATATATATAATGCTAACCTCCCCTGTTATTGTAATGGTGAGAGGTTAGCATGTCTTGGGGGTATGATATATAATGCTAACCTCCCCTGTTATTGTAATGGTGAGAGGTTAGCATGTCTTGGGGGTATGATATATAATGCTAACCTCCCCTGTTATTGTAATGGTGAGAGGTTAGCATGTCTTGGAGGTATGATATTAAATGCTAACCTCCCCTGTTATTGTAATGGTGAGAGGTTAGCATGTCTTGGAGGTATGATATATAATGCTAACCTCCCCTGTTATTGTAATGGTGAGAGGTTAGCATGTCTTGGGGGTATGATATATAATGCTAACCTCCCCTGTTATTGTAATGGTGAGAGGTTAGCATGTCTTGGGGGTATGATATATAATGCTAACCTCCCCTGTTATTATAATGGTGAGAGGTTAGCATGTCTTGGGGGTATGATATATAATGCTAACCTCCCCTGTTATTGTAATGGTGAGAGGTTAGCATGTCTTGGGGGTATGATATATATAATGCTAACCTCCCCTGTTATTGTAATGGTGAGAGGTTAGCATGTCTTGGGGGTATGATATATAATGCTAACCTCCCCTGTTATTGTAATGGTGAGAGGTTAGCATGTCTTGGGGGTATGATATATAATGCTAACCTCCCCTGTTATTGTAATGGTGAGAGGTTAGCATGTCTTGGGGGTATGATATATAATGCTAACCTCCCCTGTTATTGTAATGGTGAGAGGTTAGCATGTCTTGGGGGTATGATATATAATGCTAACCTCCCCTGTTATTGTAATGGTGAGAGGTTAGCATGTCTTGGGGGTATGATATATAATGCTAACCTCCCCTGTTATTGTAATGGTGAGAGGTTAGCATGTCTTGGGGGTATGATATATAATGCTAACCTCCCCTGTTATTATAATGGTGAGAGGTTAGCATGTCTTGGGGGTATGATATATAATGCTAACCTCCCCTGTTATTGTAATGGTGAGAGGTTAGCATGTCTTGGAGGTATGATTTAAAATGCTAACCTCCCTTGGTATTGTAATGGTGAGAGGTTAGCATGTCTTTAGGGTATGATATTAAATGCTAACCTCCCCTGTTATTGTAATGGTGAGAGGTTAGCATGTCTTGGAGGTATGATATTAAATGCTAACCTCCCCTGTTATTATAATGGTGAGAGGTTAGCATGTCTTGGAGGTATGATATTAAATGCTAACCTCCCCTGTTATTGTAATGGTGAGAGGTTAGCATGTCTTGGGGGTATGATATATAATGCTAACCTCCCCTGTTATTGTAATGGTGAGAGGTTAGCATGTCTTGGAGGTATGATATTAAATGCTAAACTCCCCTGTTATTATAATGGTGAGAGGTTAGCATGTCTTGGAGTCAGATTAACTCTTGGATAACATTTTTATGTCTCTGCGTACAGTTTGAAGCAAGTTGCTAACTATCGCTAGCGCAATTGCTAACCAGTGTTAGCATAATGACTGGAACTTTCCATAAACTTCCATTCATTGCGCTAACGCTAGTTAGGCTCGCGAACCTACCTCTAACTTCCTTCATACTGTATGCAGAGACATAAAAAGGGTATCCACGAGTTAATCTGACTCTGGGGTAGTAGATAAAGGGCCTTTCATCACCTGGTAGGTGATATTATATTATATATAGTAATGTTAATACGTACATGGTCTGGTAGGTGTTGCAGCTGAAGTTCTTGGTGCTGAGGCAGGACAGGAAGTCAGTGGAGACGGCAGGTAGGAAGGGACGGAGTCTGGTGTTGAACCAGAGGTTGATGATTTTCTGATCTCTGAGACTAGCCAGGCTGAAGCTGTCCAGCCTTACCTCTCGTATAGCATCCAGGGCCTGGGACACTGCTGGAGAGCTGGGCTCTAGTGTCTGGAGAACATGGTTAAAAAAAAACGATTTCATTATCAAGAAATTACTGAATGTCAGCGTTCACAATAATATTTGGGACCATGGCAGATCTACTGGAGGTATGAAAATAATGTCTCCTTTTCTTCTTAGAAAATGAATCCAAATAAAAGCCAGATCAAAAGAGGGGACCTACATACAGTAATAATTAGTCAGTACGTTTATATGTACAGTTTAAGTGTGCTATGAATAGATAAGAGTTTTATCTCACGGTGTTGGAGAAGAGATCCAGGGCTGAGTCCAGGACCACTGAGACCTTAGAGAAGAACAGTTTCCAGATCTGTGCTGAGTGGCTGGTGTTACCAGACAGCTTACACTTCAACAGGCTCACCAAGTTATCCGATGTCAACGCAGACAGCTGGAGGGTAAAGAAGGGACAGAAAGAGAAAACACATGTACAAATCATATAATCTAATAATATATAATAATAATGTATAATAATAATACATGAGATTGATATATAATAATAATATATAATAATAATACATGAGATTTATATATCGCTTTTCAAGGGCCCAGAGACGCTTTACAGTAGAGAGCAAAGAAACAAGAAAACAAACAAAAAGTCAGACCAATCAAAACGTCAGCCCAATCAAAAAGTCAGCCCAATCAAAAAGTCAGACCAATCAAAAAGTCAGACCAATCAAAAAGTCAGACCAATCAAAAAGTCAGACCAATCAAAAAGTCAGACCAATCAAAAAGTCAGACCAATCAAGAAGTCAGACCAATCAAAAAGTCAGACCAATCAAGAAGTCAGACCAATCAAAAAGTCAGACCAATCAAAAAGTCAGACCAATCAAGAAGTCAGACCAATCAAAAAGTCAGACCAATCAAAAAGTCAGACCAATCAAGAAGTCAGACCAATCAAAAAGTCAGACAATCAAAAAGTCAGACCAATCAAAAAGTCAGACCAATCAAAAAGTCAGACCAATCAAAAAGTCAGACCAATCAAAAAACAAGAACATCTGGGTCACTTCTGTGGTTGTTCAACTAGAAAAACAACTAAAATTAAAATTGAACAGAAACGTGACAGTTGTGAAGACTTCTTCGTACCGAGCCACAAGCGTAAACATCGACGCTGAAATCACAGAGGACTCCGCTGATCTGCCCGTTGTCAAGGTGACCCTGTAGAGCAGCGCTGAAGGAATCAACAACAGATATTCAGATGGTTGTTGGAAATACGATGGAAAGAGGAGACGTGAAATCAGCACTAGAAAAGGTTTGAGACCATGTCACCAATTAACGCAAATGAACAGATGTTGTTTTTTTTAAACGTAAAAAAAACCACACAAAAAAAACAGAAGCTAACAGAAATTATCTTTGAATAACTCACCTGTTGACACCAGCACAAACTTTTGTCTCTGTAAACAATACGTAACGAACAATTAGTTATTTCTGAATAATAATCAATGGAATGCAAGGAATTATTGATCACTATGAAATCAATTGAATAATATAATAATCAATGTTTGGTGAATTAATATACACAAAAAATATATATATAAATATCTCGTACCATTAACTGGGGTGACATTGCACTGAGGGAAAGATGAGACATAATGAGTTCCAATCTGCTATGCAGCGTCCAGATAAATCACACAGTCACATCAGCCTGTAAGACAGCACAGATACTCACCTCTCCACTGTATACAATGCAACCTGTGAGGGGAAAATACAACGTGTAAGATTTCAGGCAGTAATGGTGATTCTTTGTAACATGTTGAACATGAAGAAGAAAAAATAAATAAACGGGTCAAAATACTTTGGAACCAATATGGTTCTCCCTAAGGGTCCTGTTCAAAAGTATTACACTACACAGGAAATAGACTCAGCCAATCGAATCCAGTGTTGTTTATTAAAACCCGTCTCTCACCTGATGGGACGGTCTGTAGTAAAGCCGTCTTGCTGGAGGTGAGGGCTGACTCTATCTCCATGGTAACAGTGGGTACGGCCTGGTCCAGTCTGGCGAAACTAAACAAACACAACAACAACAGGAGCGTTTTTAAGTTCTATTTTACATGAGTATATCCCAAATGGCACCCTATTCCCTACATAGTGCACTACTTTTGACCAGAGCCCCTATTGACCCTGGTTAAAAGTAGTGCACTATGTAGGGAATAGGGTGCCATTTCTGACAGAAAATGGGTCATTCATTGGATGTCTCGTGGGATGTCCTCACGTGGACGAGATGCAGTTGTCATTAGAAACATCTATGGTAGGGAGTCCAATCAAAAGACGCATCATTTGACCAATGGGTAAAATAATTGTGGAGAAACGCCTTTAACAAAAACAATGGTCAAAACCTCATGTGCAGTTGAAGTCGTACGTTTACATACACTTAAGGTTGGAGTCATTAAAACTCGTTTTTCAACCACTCCACAAATGTCTTGTTAACAAAATATAGTTTTGGCAAGTCGGTTAGGACATCGACTTTGTGCATGACACAAGTCATTTTTCCAACAATTGTTCACAGATTATTTCACTGTATCACCATTGCAGTGGGTCAGAAGTTGACATACACTTAAGGTTGGAGTCATTAAAACTCGTTTTTCAACCACTCCACAAATGTCTTGTTAACAAAATATAGTTTTGGCAAGTCGGTTAGGACATCGACTTTGTACATGACACAAGTCATTTTTCCAACAATTGTTTACAGACGGATTATTTAACTTATAATTCACTGTATCACAATTCCAGTGGGTCAGAAGGTTACATACACTAAGTTGACTGTGCCTTTTTAACAGCTTAGAAAATTATATATATAATATAAAACAATATTGAGGTAAGATAGATATCGACCTTTCAGCAGGACAACAACCTAAAACACAAGGCCAAATCTACACTGGAGATCCTTACCAATAACCTAAAACACAAGGCCAAATCTACACTGGAGATCCTTACCAATAACCTAAAACACAAGGCCAAATCTACACTGGAGTTCCTTACCAATAACCTAAAACACAAGGCCAAATCTACACTGGAGATCCTTACCAATAACCTAAAACACAAGGCCAAATCTACACTGGAGATCCTTATCAACAACCTAAAACACAAGGCCAAATCTACACTGGAGATCCTTACCAATAACCTAAAACACAAGGCCAAATCTACACTGGAGTTCCTTACCAATAACCTAAAACACAAGGCCAAATCTACACTGGAGATCCTTACCAATAACCTAAAACACAAGGCCAAATCTACACTGGAGTTCCTTACCAATAACCTAAAACACAAGGCCAAATCTACACTGGAGATCCTTACCAATAACCTAAAACACAAGGCCAAATCTACACTGGAGTTCCTTACCAATAACCTAAAACACAAGGCCAAATCTACACTGGAGCTCCTTACCAATAACCTAAAACACAAGGCCAAATCTACACTGGAGTTCCTTACCAATAACCTAAAACACAAGGCCAAATCTACACTGGAGTTCCTTACCAATAACCTAAAACACAAGGCCAAATCTACACTGGAGATCCTTACCAACAACCTAAAACACAAGGCCAAATCTACACTGGAGTTCCTTACCAATAACCTAAAACACAAGGCCAAATCTACACCGGAGATCCTTACCAACAACCTAAAACACAAGGCCAAATCTACACTGGAGCTCCTTACCAATAACCTAAAACACAAGGCCAAATCTACACTGGAGCTCCTTACCAATAACCTAAAACACAAGGCCAAATCTACACTGGAGTTCCTTACCAATAACCTAAAACACAAGGCCAAATCTACACTGGAGTTCCTTACCAATAACCTAAAACACAAGGCCAAATCTACACTGGAGCTCCTTACCAACAACCTAAAACACAAGGCCAAATCTACACTGGAGATCCTTACCAACAACCTAAAACACAAGGCCAAATCTACACTGGAGTTCCTTACCAATAACCTAAAACACAAGGCCAAATCTACACTGGAGATCCTTACCAATAACCTAAAACACAAGGCCAAATCTACACTGGAGATCCTTACCAACAACCTAAAACACAAGGCCAAATCTACACTGGAGATCCTTACCAACAACCTAAAACACAAGGCCAAATCTACACTGGAGTTCCTTACCAATAACCTAAAACACAAGGCCAAATCTACACTGGAGTTCCTTACCAATAACCTAAAACACAAGGCCAAATCTACACTGGAGCTCCTTACCAATAACCTAAAACACAAGGCCAAATCTACACTGGAGATCCTTACCAATAACCTAAAACACAAGGCCAAATCTACACTGGAGCTCCTTACCAATAACCTAAAACACAAGGCCAAATCTACACTGGAGCTCCTTACCAATAACCTAAAACACAAGGCCAAATCTACACTGGAGCTCCTTACCAATAACCTAAAACACAAGGCCAAATCTACACTGGAGATCCTTACCAATAACCTAAAACACAAGGCCAAATCTACACTGGAGATCCTTACCAATAACCTAAAACACAAGGCCAAATCTACACTGGAGATCCTTACCAATAACCTAAAACACAAGGCCAAATCTACACTGGAGATCCTTACCAATAACCTAAAACACAAGGCCAAATCTACACTGGAGATCCTTACCAATAACCTAAAACACAAGGCCAAATCTACACTGGAGCTCCTTACCAATAACCTAAAACACAAGGCCAAATCTACACTGGAGATCCTTACCAATAACCTAAAACACAAGGCCAAATCTACACTGGAGATCCTTACCAATAACCTAACACACAAGGCCAAATCTACACTGGAGATTCTTACCAATAACCTAAAACACAAGGCCAAATCTACACTGGAGATCCTTACCAATAACCTAAAACACAAGGCCAAATCTACACTGGAGTTCCTTACCAATAACCTAAAACACAAGGCCAAATCTACACTGGAGATTCTTACCAATAACCTAAAACACAAGGCCAAATCTACACTGGAGATCCTTACCAATAACCTAAAACACAAGGCCAAATCTACACTGGAGATCCTTACCAATAACCTAAAACACAAGGCCAAATCTACACTGGAGATCCTTACCAATAACCTAAAACACAAGGCCAAATCTACACTGGAGATCCTTACCAATAACCTAAAACACAAGGCCAAATCTACACTGGAGATCCTTACCAATAACCTAAAACACAAGGCCAAATCTACACTGGAGCTCCTTACCAATAACCTAAAACACAAGGCCAAATCTACACTGGAGATCCTTACCAATAACCTAAAACACAAGGCCAAATCTACACTGGAGATCCTTACCAATAACCTAACACACAAGGCCAAATCTACACTGGAGATTCTTACCAATAACCTAAAACACAAGGCCAAATCTACACTGGAGATCCTTACCAATAACCTAAAACACAAGGCCAAATCTACACTGGAGTTCCTTACCAATAACCTAAAACACAAGGCCAAATCTACACTGGAGATTCTTACCAATAACCTAAAACACAAGGCCAAATCTACACTGGAGATCCTTACCAATAACCTAAAACACAAGGCCAAATCTACACTGGAGTTCCTTACCAATAACCTAAAACACAAGGCCAAATCTACACTGGAGATCCTTACCAATAACCTAAAACACAAGGCCAAATCTACACTGGAGCTCCTTACCAAGAAGACAGTAAATGTTCCCTTGTGGGCAAGTTACATTTTTTTTTTAATTAAATCTGCTTGAAAATCTAAGGCAACACCTGAAAATGGTTGTCTAGCAATGATCAACAAACAATTTGACCGAGCTTGATTTTTTATTAAAGAATAATGGGCAAATGTTGCTCAATCCATGTGTGAAAAGCTCTTAGATACCTACCCAGAAAGACTCACAGCTGTAATCGCTACGAAAGGTGATCTAACATGTAGGGGTTGAAGGGGTTGAATACTTATCTAATCAAGATACTGTATATATATACATATCATACTGTATATGAGTATTTTATGTTTCATTCTTTTTTTTGACAAATGTTGGAATTTTTCATCAACTTTGACATTACAGAGTATTTTGTGCAGATCGTTGACAAAAAAATTACAATGAAATCTATTTTAAATTCCACTTTGTAACAACAAAATGTGGAAAAAGTCAAGGGGTGTGAATACTTTCTGAAGACACTGTATTAGGTTACGAAATGTGACTTTTTTGGATATAATGTTAATTATACCTTAGAGAAAAACCCCACTGAACGATTCAGAATATAAAGAATCACATTTGTCTTGGTAAAATGTATTTTGTAACATAAGGAGTTGAAATATCATCACCGAAGCATGTTTTCACCCACTCTGAGCAGAGTGGAAGGACACCCTATCTATGGACACCCTATCTATGGGTACGGTACTACTATCCTATCTATGGGTACGGTACTACTATCCTGTCTATGGGTACGGTACTACTATCCTGTCTATGGGTACGGTACTACTATTCTATCTATGGGTACGGTACTACTATCCTGTCTATGGGTACGGTACTACTATCCTGTCTATGGGTACGGTACTACTATCCTGTTCTATGGGTACGGTACTACTATCCTATCTATGGGTACGGTACTACTATCCTGTCTATGGGTACGGTACTACTATCCTGTCTATGGGTACGGTACTACTATCTTATCTATGGTACGGTACTACTATCCTATCCATGGGTACAGTACTACTATCCTGTCTATGGGTACGGTACTACATCCTATCTATGGGTACGGTACAACTATCCTATCTATGGGTACGGTACTACTATCCTGTCTATGGGTACGGTACTACTATCCTGTCTATGGGTACGGTACTACTATCCTGTCTATGGGTACGGTACTACTATCCTATCTATGGGTACGGTACTACTATCCTATCTATGGGTACGGTACTACTATCCTATCTATGGGTACAGTACTACTATCCTGTCTATGGGTACGGTACTACTATCCTGTCTATGGGTACGGTACTACTATCCTGTCTATGGGTACGGTACTACTATCCTATCTATGGGTACGGTACTACTATCCTATCTATGGGTACGGTACTACTATCCTATCTATGGGTACAGTACTACTATCCTATCTATGGGTACAGTACTACTATCCTATCTATGGGTACGGTACTACTATCCTATCTATGGGTACGGTACTACTATCCTGTCTATGGGTACGGTCCTACTATCCTATCCATGGGTACGGTACTACTATCCTATCTATGGGTACGGTACTACTATCCTGTCTATGGGTACGGTACTACTATCCAATCTATGGGTACGGTACTACTATCCTATCTATGGGTACAGTACTACTATCCTATCCATGGGTACAGTACTACTATCCTATCTATGGGTACGGTACTACTATCCTGCCTATGGGTACGGTACTGCTATCCTATCTATGGGTACGGTACTACTATCCTATCTATGGGTACGGTACTACTATCCTATCTATGGGTACGGTACTACTATCCTATCTATGGGTGCGGTACTACTATCCTATCTATGGGTACAGTACTACTATCCAATCTATGGGTTCGGTACTACTTACATGATCTTGTAGGAGGCACAAGGGATATTTCCCTAAAGACAGAAACAAGTTAAAAGGTTAGTACTTGGTTTGTATCAATGATTAAGACTGTATTTTTTGTAGACAAGGACAGCAGAGAGATGTACCTGTTTGATCAGGCTGACAAGTTGTTGCAGGAACTCAGGGAGTTTCCTCTCCTTCGGTGACTCAGTCAGGAAGTCAAACACTGTGTTGATGATGACATCTTTCCCTGGAAGACCAGGAAGAGGCAACACCACCAGCTCTGCTGTCTGCTTTGGAGAGAGAACCTCCAGGGCTGACAACTGGAAGAGAGGAGACAAGAAGGTTATCAAACCTAACAAACTAAAAATACAATTTCCCTTCAGATGAGTCAAAAAACATACATGTTTCTGATAGAGACTCAGGTTTCTATATTTTTTTCCGGGCATCACAACACCCGTTTAATACATTATAAGGACAAATATCTATGCATCATTGTGATGACGTAGTCGGCAGAAAACATTACTGATGTACAGACTTAATTAGAATAGTTTTACAACCCATTTATTGTGTCATTAATAAAATATATGTATGTATAAACAAAGTGGCGTAGTCGGCAGAAAGTGAG